>NW_007253410.1:213797-214518 GCF_000164805.1 Carlito syrichta
GGGAGTGGCTACTGCACTCCAGTCTGGGCAACAGAGTGAGACTCCAACTCAAAAAAAAAATAGAAGGCATAGCAGAGAGACATTCAGGCTGTCTTGAAGAAGAGGAAGCAAACTGCTATGTTGTGAGAGGCCTGGGGTGGGGGAGGTCCTAGAAGGATGTAAAAGATAAGCCCTGGCCGACATCCAGCAAGAACAGGGACCTCAGTCCCACAACTGCAAGGAACTAAATTCTGCCAATGACCTGAGTGAGCTTAGGAGATGATCCTGAGCTCCAGAGGACAACAGTACAGCCAACATCTTGATTTTACTTTAGGAGACCCAGTTAGCTGTGTGCAATATCAACTTCATCATTGATAACAACTGAAATGGAGCTTGTGACTTATATATGGCTTTACTTGAGGACTCAATTCAAATTTCTCTCAAGAATGCTGGGGCTCCCTCTTGTAGTGGGAAGACAGAGAGGCTGTGACGCCAAGGCTTATTATAGGAAGTGGCAATTTTATTTACGCCAGCGGAATCGGTGGGCTAACGCTCCCAGGCCAAGCACCCCAGAAAGGGAGGAGAGGGATCTTATACCTTTGTTTAGGTAAGGGAAGGGGATTGTGTTGAGCGATTACATGTTTTCTTTGGAATTCACAAGGTTGTACTCAGCAAAATCAGCTTTTTTTTTTTTTTTTTTTGAGTTGGAGTCTCACTCCGTCGCCCAGACTGGAGTGCAGTG
>NW_007253410.1:215081-215754 GCF_000164805.1 Carlito syrichta
AAGCCAGGTGTGGTAGTGCACACCTGTAGTTCCATCTACTTGTAAGGCTGAGGTGGAAGGACCGCGGACCGCAGGAGCCCAGCAGGTCAACGCTGTGTGGCCGTGAGCATGCTACTGCACTCCTGCCAGGGTGATGGAGTGAGAGTCCAACTCAAAAAAAACAAAACAAAAATCTCCCTTATCTCCTCTTCCCAGATCCCCACCATCTGCCTCACACTTTGTTCTATTTGTCTCTATTATCTGTTATCTCTCTACTCACAGACACCCATTATCATTAATTGTTTTCTGAATCACTTGAGAAAAAGCTTCACATATGATTACTCCCTTCCTTAGACTGTTTTGTGCTGCTATAACAAAGTACCTTAAGTGGCTAGTTTATAAAGAGCAGAAATTTATTTTCTTAGTTCTGGAGGCTAAGAAGTCCAAGATCAAGGCCCTGGCAGGTCTAGTGTTTGATGAGCACTGCTCTCTGCTCCCAAGACAGTGCTTTGTTGGTGAGGGGAGGAATGCTGAGTCCTCACAACGCAAGAAAGCCAAAGGCTGCCAGAGACTATTTTATGAGGTCACTATTCCTGTGCATAAGGGAGGAGACTTCATGGTCTAATCACCTCTTATAGGCTCCCCTCCTCAGACCATCATATAGACCATCAACTTTCTTTTTTTTTTTTTTTTT
>NW_007253410.1:215805-218327 GCF_000164805.1 Carlito syrichta
CTCCCAAAGACGCGGGATTACAGGCTGAGCCACCGAGCCTGGCTCATCAAGTTTCTACACTTGCATTTTGTAGGGGACACATTCAAACCAGGGCATTGCCAAATACTTTAGTTTATGTTTTTCCAAAAACAAGGACAACCTTGGCTATACACCTTCCCAGTGGGAAAGTCAATGTCAATACTAGTGTGATGTCCAACCCACAGATCCCACCTAATCTTCATCAACTGTGCACACATTTCGCTTCCTCTATGTCCAGGATACACCAGGAGCATACATTGTATGCAGTTGTTATGTCTCTTCAGTCTCCCATGATCTGGAACAATTCTCAGTCATTTCCTGTCTTTCGGGACAGTTTTTTTTGAGTGGGAGTCTCACTCCGTTGCCCAGGTTGGAGTGCAGTGGCATGTTCATGGCCACCATAGCCCCATCCTGCTGGACTCCAGGAATCCTTCCGCCTCAGCCTTCCAAGTAGCTGGAACCACTGGTGAGCAATAAGGTCTCACCATGTTGCCTGAGACTCCCTGGACTTGGGCAATCCTCTCACCTCTGCCTCCCAAAGTGCTGGGATTACAGGTGTGAGCCACTGCGCCCAGCTATTATTATTATTATTATTATTTTGAGTCAGAGTATCACTCTGTTGCCCAGGCTGGAGTGTAGTGGCATGCTCATGGCCACCCCAGTGTCGACCTGCTAGGCTCCGGTGATCCTTTTGTCTCAGCCTTCCAAGTAGCCAGAACTATAAACACAGGCTACCATGACTGACTAACTTTTTGATTTATTGTAGAGGTGAGGTCTCAACAAGTTGTCTAGGCTGTTCTTGAACCCTGTGGGCTCAGGCAATCCTCTCCCCTCAGCCTTGCAAAGTTCTGGGATTACAGGCTTGAGCCATCAGGCCCAGCCTTTGGAACAGTTTTAAAGAAAACAGGATGGCCTTTACTCTGGGTCTGTCCAAAGTTCCCTTAGACCAGGCTCAGGGCGTGCTTTCTAGCAGAAAATCCAAGAAACGCCGCCATGCTCTTCTTAGCTCACTGTACTGCAACTCAGCTTCAACCCATCTCCACTGGTGATGTGTCCCTCATTTCCTGGTCACATTGGCGTCTGCTGGCTTTTCCCACCAGAAAGGTGACACATCAGAGAGACATTCAGGTTGTCTTGAAGAAGAGGAAGCAAACTGCCATGTTGTGAGAGACTCAAGGTGGAGAGAGTCCTATGAAATTGATAAATATCTTGAAGAAAGGTATTCCAGCATTATTCTTCACCACACCTCCACTTACTGACCTGAACCTCCATTTATAGTTCATTTCTGCATCAACCCCACTATGATTGCTAAATGGCAATTTCTATTTCCTTTTTTTTGAGTTGGAATCTCACTACATCACCCAGACTGGAGTGCAGTGGCAGGCTCATGGCCACCCCAGCGTTGATCTTTTTATGCTCAGGCGATCCTATCGTCTCAGCCTTCCAAGTAGCCGGAACTACAGGCGCTCACCTCCATGTCCGACTAATTTTTTATTTATTGTAGAGACGACGTCTCGCCAAGTTGCCCAGGTGGGTCTCGAACATATGGGCTCAGGCAGTCCTCTCGCCTCGGCCTCCCAAGTGCTGGGATTACAGGCTGAGCCACCAAGCCCAGCCTGTTGTTTTTTTAAAAAAAAAAACTTTTAAAGATGTGGGGTAAAATTCAGGGTTAGATACACAAATGATCATTGTACAGGTAAAGGTTGGGACCCCTCTGGACCCCACTTCACCTGCTTTGAGATCAGGTTACAGTTACTGATGAAGTGTGCCCTCCTCAGCGGTTTCCCACTAATGCCAATCCCTTTCTCATTGTATTATGATAATTGTTCAAGGTCCGCTTATGAGAACATGTGGTACTCAGTTGTTTCTGTGCCGGATCATGCAGTATTGTAGACTCTTAAGTTCATCCAAGCTGCTGTGAAGTCCATAACCTTGTCCTTCTTTATGGCCGCGCAATATTCCATCGTGCATACGTCCATTTTTTTACCCGGTCCACTGTCAACGGGCAGCCCGTTGGTTCGCTGACTGCCCACGCTTGCACTCCCACGGCAATGCCCACTCTCAAATAAGCGTCTCGCCTGTCACTAGGCGGGACAACAGGAACGCCCGGGCTTCGGCGGCAACACCGCACACTCCGGAGTGTGACTGCTGCACGAGGAGCCACCTCTGGATGCCACCGCCTGGAGGTCCCCGACCCGGATCTGGGTGCCGGCGCCCCCCGGGGTCCTGACCCGGTAGCCCGCGTCCGTTTCTGCCTCCCCTGGGCGGTGCACCCGCGGGCTCCAAGGCCGCAGGCACTTCCCGCGATGCTCGGCTGCACGCGGAACGCCAGGCTTGCGAAGCCAGGCTCCTTCCCTCCTCTCCCAGGGAGCCAACGGCCCAGGCCGCACCCGGCGAAGAAGAGCGCGCGCGCCGGCCCGGGCCACGCCACGTGACGCAGGCTCCGGTCTCACGGCCCCGCCCATGCGCCCTCGAGGCGTGATGACGTCGCGCGTCGCCCCTCC
>NW_007253410.1:219174-220034 GCF_000164805.1 Carlito syrichta
CTCCAAGTCAGCTGCTCCTCGCGCGCTCGGCCCCCTCACTGCGCCCAGCCTTCCTGAGCCGGCGCATCCCCGTGGCTCCGAGCAGCAGCAAAGCAGCCACTCCTTTCCCTACCGCAGTCCGCTCCCGTCCCTGCCCCCTCCTCGGATGGGGTGTCCTGACCGCCCTCGGCCTCCTCCGGGCTGCCTGCGTGGGTGAGTGCCCGCCTCGGAGTCCCGGCCGTCGTCACCGTCCCCTCACCCTCGCCTGTCCGAGGCGTCCGCCCCATGGCGTCCCCACCCGCTCGGGTCGGGGTCCTGGTCACCGTCTGTCCCCGCGGAAGCCTCCCCGGGCCGTTTCGCCCAGGCTTTCCAGAGATGCTAGTCCGAAAGCCCCCCCCCCCCCTCCGCGCGCGCCCGGGTCTCAAGCAGAAGCGCGCAGGTAACGCGCCGCACATTTCCCGCTTGGGCCACGTCCTGGCCGAGAGATCGGGCTTTCCCCTCTGCGCAGTGGAAATGACTCCTGCCCTTTGGTATGTCTTCCTAGGGAGAGGAGTGGCTGCTTTGCTGCTGCTCGGAGCCACGGGGATGCTTCTGCATGCCCTCTCCCAAATCCCGCTGCAGGCCTGGAAATGGGCCGGTTTTCCCTCGCTCTGTTTTAAAAAAATGTTGTGGCAGCTGGTGGGGGGAGAAGTTCGTTTCTTCTTCTACCCGGAGAAGACTCATTCATGTATTGGTTGTTTCTGACACAGTTGAGGAGCGGTGAGTGTTCGCCGTGAGAATTGCTGGTGCTAAAATATTGGAAAGTTTGTTTGGTTTTGTTTGTTAAGTATCATGGTCCACCTGAATCCAGTGTGAGTGTGTGTGGGGCAGGGGGTGGATGG
>NW_007253410.1:220054-222900 GCF_000164805.1 Carlito syrichta
CACTCAAACAAAGAGTCATAGAATTGATGGTTTTTTTTTTTTTTTTTACCACAGGCAGTTCTCTCCATAATGTGTTTATGGATGTGGACACTGATGGAGTTGGCTTCGTCATTTTTTTTTTCTCACTCCCTAATTCTTTCTTAGCCATGAGTTGGTGTCACAGGCTGTAGGAAATTGTGCTTTAATGATGCACACATTAAGCTTAAGGTAAACTTCAGGGTGGAAATGGCCAGCAGTGGGTTTCGGAAGGGTCATTTTCCCTTAGAGGAGAAAAGGTCACTGTCTCTAGTCATGAGACATCTGAGAAGTAAGGCATGGAGTGTATGACACAGACGGCTAACAAACAAGAGTTAGAAAGCAGGCGTGCCCAAGACAAGAGGAACATAATAGATAATACTTTGGTAGTGACAACTTGCTATTGGAGTAAGAATATGATAGTAAAGGACTTTGGGATGTAAAATTCTGTCAGTACATGGTGGATATGTGGGGCAATAGTCCTTTGGAGAATCAAACTAACTGGCATGGTACAACTTTTACTTAACGGCAGTAAAAACTAAGGGATTTGTAGAAAATGACGATAAAGTGTCCAGGGTGGGGAAAACCAACAACAGAGGTGTACTTTGGAAATGCAAATATGTCTATATTATATTAAGTTAAATGATGTTAGAAAGTAGCTAAAAACAGGGAGTAGATCAGTAAAACAGCAATATGATCAATGTTGAAATTTGTAGGAAATGATGGAGTTGACTTTCATAGATACTTGGTTATTGAGCATTTGATGAATACCAAATTTGCTTCTAAAAATCTTTGTAAAACAGACTATTTTCTCATAGTAAATTAACAAATATAAGTTCTGCCATATTTATGTATTAAAATTCTTTTAAGAATATTAAAATGGTGATTAATCAAAGATTCTTTTTTTATTTTTCATCTGTGTGATTTTAAATTGATGAACCATAGTGTTCATCTCATGAAGAATTTATATTTTCTCCAGAATCTTTCGCTTATTTATTATTCTAACTTTTTATTTGAGGCCATATCACACATAACTTAAAAATGCCTGTATTTCTTAGAATACTTCTGAAAGGATTCACATGAACCTTTTTTTGTTTTTTTTTTTTGAGTCAGAGTCTCACTCTGTTGCCCAGGCTGGAGTGCAGTGGTATGCTTGTGGCCATTCCAGGCTCAACCTGCTGTGCTCCCCAATCCTTCCACCTCAGCCTTCCAAGTAGCTGGAACTACAAGGGCGGTACCACACCCAACTAACTTTTTGATTTATTGTAGAGTCCAGGGCTCCCCATGTTACCCAGGCTGGTCTCGAACCCCTGAGCTTAGGCAGTCCTCTCAACGACTCTGCCTCCCAAAGTGATAGGCCTGAGCCACCGTGCCCAGCTCACATGAAACTTAACAGTGATCATATCCAGATTTTTTTTTTTTTTTTTTGAGTTGGAGTCTGACTCTGTCGCCCAGACTGGAGTGCAGTGGCCGCTCCCGGCCACCGCAGCCTCGACCTGCTGGGCTCCGGCGATCCTTCCGCCTCAGCCTTCCAAGTAGCTGGAACTATAGGCGTGCGCTACCATGCCCGGCTAATTTTTTGATTTATTGTAGAGATGAGGTCTCGCCAAGTTGCCCAGGCGGGTTTCGAACCTGCAGGCTCAGACAGTCCACTCACCTCAGCCTCCCAAAGGCGCGGGATTACAGGCTGAGCCACTGAGCCCGGCTCATATCCAGATTTTTAGACTATCTTTTGTAAATACATGTATTTATATTGTGTTTATTTTTGTTCTATTTATTAGAGGTATAATATACTTTTATTATTTTTATTTTCTAGTAAAACCAGTGGGTTGCATGGTATAGAAGTGTGCCTGAAATTCTGCTGTTGCCAGTGGGCAAATCAACAACAGAATAAGTTGTTCATGAGAAAAGTTAAGGCTTCAGTATTACTAGGACTTTGATTTTTACTATACATAACAGGTGTCTCTGAACTTTGTGCTGGTATTTTGCTTTGCGCAAGATATATTTGTATATCTCAAAGAATATTCATTTTCATAGTGTGTCATTGATGACTGTGATTCATAGCAGGGTAGAAGCATAGAAGCACATGAACCAGTGAAGTACTAATTTCTTGACCTCACCTTTGGATATATTCACTGACAGCTTTTTATTTAGTAAAATCAAAATTTATGCTGGAGATGGAAATGAGATGAAGAGTGTTAATACTTTGAGGAAAAAATGTATATTGTTTGAGGCAATTAGGATATGAAAAATGGTTGTCACTTATATCTGTGATAATTCTGTAAGAGTTTGGTCCTACAGATTTAGTGTAATGTGTTATTATTCTTCACTCTCCCATACACAGTTGTGTTCTATTTAGGGAAAAGGCCTGGCAGGCTTGGTGGATTGAGGGTAGGGGTTCTTGTTGTGCAAGTGTCTAGTCTGTGTTAATGGGTCCCAGAAAACTAGACTACTCTGGGTAAAGGAGAGTCTTTTTTCCTCCCTCCCTCCCTTCCTCCCAGTTGGAGTCTCACTCTGTCCCCCAGACTGGAGTGCAGTGGCAGGCTCCCGGCCACCGCTGCCTCGATCTACTGGTCTCCAGCGATCCTTCTGCCTCAGCCTTTCAAGTAGCCGGAACTACAGGCACGCACTACCATGCCCGACTAATTTTTGATTTATTGTAGAGATGAGGTCTTGCCAAGTTGCCTGGGTGGGTCTTGAACCTGTGGGCTCAGGCGATTGGGATTACAGGCTGAGCCACTGAGCCAGCCCGGTGTCTGTCTGTCTGTGTCAGTGTGTTTGTGTCTGTGTGTTTGTCTGTGTGTGTCTCTCCCTCCCACTCCCCCTCTCCC
>NW_007253410.1:223025-271166 GCF_000164805.1 Carlito syrichta
TCCCTCCTCTCTCCCCTCTCCCCCCTCTCTTCTCCCTCTACCCTCCCCATTCCCCTCCCTCTCTCTTCTCCTGGGCTCAAGAGATCATCCCACCTGAGTCACTCAAGTAGTTGGGATAATAGGTGCATACCACCCACACTGAGCTATAAAGAAGATTATTTACGTGTTTTATTTTTGAGTCAGAGTCTCACTCTGTTGTCCAGGCTGGAGTGCAGTGGCATGCTCATGGCTGGTGCGGCCTCGACTTGCTAGGCTCAGACGATCCTTCCACCTTAGCCTTCCAAGTAGCTGGAACTACAGGCGCATGCTACCATGCCCAGTTATTTTTTTGAATTATTGTAGAGGTCTCACCAAGTTGCCCAGGCTGATCTCCAACCCCTGAGCTCAGGTTATCCTCTTGCTTTGCCCTCCCAAGGTGCTGGGATTACAGGCTTGAGCCACCGTGCCCAGCTTGAAGAAGATTCTTGAAGAGTTTTTATGGAGATGAATAAGGATATTTTCTCATTGTTATTTTATTTATTTGAAAAAGTAGAACTTGGTAGGGTAAAGTCTGGCTCTTTTTTGCTTTTGCTTTTGATATTGCCAGTAAATACTATTTCTATGACTGCAAGTAGATAGAGACTCAAGCCTGTCATGTATAATATTACTTAACTGTTTTGACAGTTGCTCTTTTATTGCTCTAATACTTTGATTATTGAGAATTAAAGCATATTAGCTTCCTTGGTTAGGTTGTTCTGTACTATTGTATACAAACTTTCTTTGGGGAGTGCTTTCTTCTTCCCATTTCTCTTCTGGGAAGTTCAGGAGTATTAAACTCTAGTCAAAAGGTAATATGTTTAGTGTAAGAACCAAATGAACAAAAGAAGAGTGGTCTCATACTTTAAAAAGGGAAAGTATTCACTTCTTTTCTCTGTGTTAATCACTCACTTAATACTTTAATAACATTTTGTGAAGACTTGTAACTGAGAATAGTTGGTATAACCAATTTAGGAGCCACAATTTAGCTATTTTAAACTGAGTGCTACTTTAGCTCCTAAATCCTGTAGTGATCATGTGGTATGAGGAAATGTTAGAATCTTCATCATAGCTGTGATTGGGATGTCGAGGCTGTTATGGGTTTCTTGTTTACATCCACACTGTGGCTGAAACAGAAAGGAAAGGGTGTGACGGTTGCATTGCTTTATGTTATGTGGCCTAAATTCTCACTTAAGTTAGAACATAATGACCCAAGCCTGCTAAACATGAAGCATTAAATATCCGGGTTTTAGTTTAGACTGAAAAATAGATTTAAATGAAGGATATATGCGTCAGCCAACCTGTGTGTTCTGGTTTTAGTAATACTTCTGTTTCAGGTAAATATATATTATACTGGGAGAATATAGAGCTATGACTGAAACAGAAATAATATGTATAAGTGTATTTAAAATATATATAATGCAGTTTATAAATACATATTTATAAAAATAAATTTCAGTTCTGTGAAGACTAGTTACGGAAACCGACTAGTAATTTAGTGTTGTCATTAGACTTAATGAACCGATGCTCTTTTTTGTAGGTTTTCATGATTTCTTCATTGATCGACAGCATTTAACCTTTTTTTTTGAGTTTGAATTTGAGGCTGGAGCGTAGTGGCATGTTCATGGCCACCGCAGCCTCGACCTGCTGGGCTCAGGCAATCAAAGATAGCTGGAACTACAGGCATGTACCACCATGCCCAGCTAATTTTTTTCATTTATTGTAGAGATGAGGTCTCGCCATGTTGCCCAGGCTGGTCTTGCTCAGGCAATCCTCTCGCCTCCACCTCCCAAAGTGCTGAGATTATATGTGTGAGCCACTGCGCCTGGCAAGCATTTAACCTTAAAATCGACGTTATGAATATACTAAAAACCATCAAAGTATACACTTTATTTTATTTATTTATTTTTTTTAGTTAGAGTCTCACCTGTTACCCAGACTGGAGTGCAGTGGCCACTCCCGGCCACTGCAGCCTCGACCTGCTGGGCTCCGGTGATCCTTCTGCCTCAGCCTTCCAAGTAGCCCAAATTACAGGCATGTGCTACCATGCCCGGCTGATTTTTTGATTTATTGTAGAGATGAGGTCTTGCCAAGTTGCCCAGGCTGGTCTCGAACCGGCGGGCTCAGGCAGTCCATTCACCTCAGCCTCCCAAAGGCGCAGAATTACAGACTGAGCCACCGAGCCTGGCTCAAAGTATACACTTTAAATGAATGAATTGAATGGTGTGTGAATTATATCTCAATGGCAGTGTTAAAAAATATAGACAGTGAATTTCTTTTAAAAATAAAGAGGTTAAAAAGGCGGTCGGTTATAGTGCAAAGTGAGCTATACCTCATTGCTTATGGAATTCTAGCTAAAACTATTAAAAATGTTAAAGAATATTTTTTCATTGTTTCAACTTAAGTTTGGGGGGCATTTACATTTTAAAGGGTATTTAATGAAAGGGATGGGCTTATGAATGAAAGAATAACTAGGTAGATATTTTTACCTTAAATCTAATATTACTTTATTTCCTGAGATGGGGTCTCACAGTGTTACCCAGGCTGACCTAGAACTCCTAGGCTCGAGGGATACTCCTCAGCCTCTGGAATAGTGGGGACTACAAAGAAAATCTGAAGACCCACTGTCTGTAGAATATACTGTGCCGACAGAAGTGTAAGAGGTCATCCTGTCTTCTCATTTACCCTCTTTTCGGAGTAGCTATGACAAACTCATGAGGCAAGTTGTGGTAATTGCCTCAGGGTATCATGGGGGTTCAGAAGAAAGGATCTGGGAGGGCTACACACACACACACTTTTATGGATGTGTTAGAGAAGATACTCTTTTTTTTTTTTTTGAGTTGGAGTCTCACTCTGTGGCCCAGACTTGAGTGCAGTGACCGCTGCCGGCCCCTGCAGCTTCGACCTGCTGGGCTCCAGCGATCCTTCCGCCTCAGCCTTCCAAGTAGCTGGAACTACAGGCGCATGCCACCACGCCCAGCTAATTTTTTATTTTATTGTAGAGATGAGGTCTTGCCAAGTGAGAAGATATTCTATTCTTCAAGAAGGTCATGCGCTATATTCAGTGGGAGCAGCAAAATAAAAAGTGCAGTCATCCCAAGGTGGATTTCTGGGCTGTTTCATCTGGAGGCAACTCTGTGGAACTCTGTTGTGGTTACAATTCCTTCATGTGGTAGAAGGTTGAACTGAGGTTGTGGCTTACACTAGGCCCAGCATGGAGGACTAGAAGTGTTCCCATTACACCCAGCTTGGGTCCCCAGAAGTGAGTAGAAGTGCTCCCACTTACCCTAACCCAGTCCCCCAGTGGTGAGGAGTGTAAGTGTTCCCTCTGCTAGACCCCAAGCCAAGCTCTCAGGGATGAGGTGTGTAAGCACTCCCACTAGACCCTGGCCTAGGCCCCCAGGGGTAAGGAGTAGAAGTGCTCCCGCTGGACCTCAGCCTAGGTTCCTAGGGGTGAGTAGAAATGCCCTCATGAGACCCCAGCTTGGATCGCCCAGGCGTGAGTAGAAGTGCTCTCACAAGATCCCAGCCTGTGCCCCCAAGGATGACGAGTAGAAATACTCCCAGTAGATTCTGGTCTGAACCCCCAGGGGTAAGTAGAAATGTTCTCGTGAGACCCCAGGTTGGGCCTCCAGGGATGAGGAGGTCCAGCCTGGGAGTGAATAGAAGTGCTCTCATGAGACCCCAGACTGGGATCCCAGGGATGAGGAGTAGAAATGTTCCCACTAGACCTGGGCTCCGGTCCCCAGGGGTGAGGAGTATAAGTGCTCCCTCTGGATGCTGGCCTGGGTCCCATGCAGTTCTCCCAGTTTTTAGAGAATCAGTATTTGGGCATGGATACTACCACAGTCTAGGGGCATTTGGATATGGCAAGTTGAAAAGGTAGTGGTGTATTCAGATCTAAGCTTGTGAAATCAGAAAAGAAAACTACTGTGTAATGCAGTATAGCTCTCATCTTGCCTTAGTTACCATAATCCGAATTATTGCTGGATTCTGGGCTCTGTAGTTGGACAAGTACCTGTTCCACTTTTCTTCAAATAGACTATAGTATTTTCTTTTACTCTCAATGATCTTATTGTGCCTCGGACACTGAGTCACCTCATGTTTCTTTGGAATTGGGTGGGGCATAGTTCACACATAGACAGTTATGTTGTTAGTTGCATTTTGATTAGGATCGTTTTCCATTAAAACTTTTTATTTACAGAGGCTTTCTCATGGTCTTTCTCTCTGTCACTGACTTTTCTTCACTTATTTTTCTTAACCGTGTTTAAAGTCTTATAATGTTTGTTAAGAGAAACCATTTGTTTTGAATTTTTCTTGGACTAAATTACATTTTAAAGAGCTAGCCCAATTTATATGTAGGGGTTAAAAATTAGTCTTTATGAATTCATTTATTCACACAGCTCACATTTATTAGGCATTTGCTATGTTCAAGGTATTGTAAGAATTGTAAGAATATAACTTTCTCTCAAATATGAGTATGGCAAGGACTTAGCTCAAAAAATTTACCAGCTGGCAATAATGCAAATCTATATTTAATCCTGTCTTAGTCATACTATTAATTGGTGGACTTTTTCAGTTTATTTACTTTTACTTTTTGAGTGACAAAAAATTGTATATATCATGTACACTTTTTCTAAAAATACATATACGTTTTGGAATGGCTAAATTGACCTTATTAACAATGTTTTTTGTGATGAGAACACTTAAAATCTACTTTCAGTGATTTTCAAGAACACATTACATTATTAATTATAGTTACCATGTTACAATTGATTTCTTGACCTTATTCCTTATAAGTGAAATTTTATTTGTTTATTTATTACAGTCAGGATCTCACTCTGATGGAGTACAATGGTGTAATCATAGCTCACTACAACTTCCAACTCCTGGTCTAAAGTAATCCTCTTGCATGCATCAGCCTCCCTAGTAGTGGAACACAAGTGCATACCATCATACCCACTAATTTTTTTTTTTTTTTGAGTTGAAGTCTCAGTGTTGTCACCCAGGCTGGAGTGCAGTGGCATGCTACAGCCATTGCAGCCTCAACCTGCTGGGCTTAGGTGATCCTTCCATCTCAGCCTTCTAAGTAGCTGAAACTACAGATGCATGCCACTGTGCCTGGCTAGTTTTTTATGATTTATTGTAAAGGCGAGGTCTCACCAAGTTGTCCAGGCTGGTCTCGAACCCCCTGGCTCAGGCAATCCTCTCACCTTCGCCTACCAAAGTGCTGTGATTACAGGCTGAGCCACTGTGCCAGGCCTAATTTTTTTTTTGTATAGTCAAAGTCTTGCTATGTTGCCAAGGCTGGTCTCAGACTCCTGGGCTCAAGCAATCGTCCTGCTCTCCTCCTCCCAAAGGCCAAAGACTAGGATTAAAGTGCTGGGATTAATGAACCTGGCATAGTGCAGTTTTATATCCTGTGACTAATATTCCCCAAACACTTCCCCCCCCCTGTTTTTTTAGAAAGCAGGATTTATTGAGAGGACAGAGAAGCCCCCAAAAGGTTGCCCCTCCCCTCTTTTTAAGTAAAAGTAATACATGGTCTTTTTCTTTTTTTAAAATTTACTTCCATTTTTTAAGTCATTTTTTAATAGTTAAAGCAACAATACCTCTTCTTTACATCCAGCAGCGAAAGACCTTGCTTCTTGCTTCTTATTCACTGAAAAAAATACATGTAATTAGAAAGGAGATTTTAAAAACTTGCATCACTTTGTCTCTCTCCCTGAAATCTTTTTTCATGTTCTCTCTGTTACTGTTTTTTTGCTTTTATTATTACTTTTATTGACACATAATAATTGTTCATATTTATGGGGTACAGTGTGATATTTCAGTATGGTGAATTGTATAAAATGTGTAATGATCAAATCAGAGTAATTCACATATTCATCACCTCAAAAATATATTTTTATTTCTGTTGGGAAAATTCTAAATCCTCTCTTCTATCTATCACAGAAGCAAAGAACCAAGCACCACATGCTCTCACCCATAAGCGGATCCTGAACAACCATCATAATACTATAAGAAAGGGACTGGCAGCAGTGGGAAAGCACCAGGGGAGGGAGGGGCATACCTCATCAACAAGGGCATATGATCTCAAACCAGGAGAGGTGGGGACCAAAGTGAGGTCCAAACCTTACCTGTATAATGACCTAGTCCTGAATTGTACCCATCCTTAAAACAAAACTTTTTTTAAAAACTTTTTTTTTTAATTCAGGAAAAAAGTATGTTAACAACATTACCTATAATGCCAAGCCACTCATAATAGTAGTTAGTGGAAAATTATAAATTGAATTGTGAATTTTTCTATTTGTACAGACCAACTATACTGAAAATCAAAATATTTTTTGGAAATCTGGAAAATGTGGTTTAGGACTTAAAAAATTTCTAGACTCTTGGCCTGGTGGTGGCTCAAGCCTGTAATCCCAGCACTTTGGAAGGCCAAGGTAAGAGGATTGCCTGAGCCCACAGGTTCAAGACCATCCTGGGCAAGATGGTGAGACCTTGTCTCTACAATAAATTAAAAAATGAGCGTTATGAAGGCTGAGGTGGAAGGATCGCCTGAGTCCAGCAGGTTGAGGCTGCCGTGGCCAGGAGAGTGCTACTGCACTCCAGCCTGGGTGACAGAGTGAGACTCCAACTCAAAAAAACAAACACACAAACAAAAAAAAGTTTCTGGACTCCTAATTACTTGTGAAAGAAGAAGTAAGGTTGACCAATGTTAGGTCTTTTAGTTGGTGAAGTGGTGTGTTAATTAAAAAAAAAATGCTACATAGGATATTTTGTACATTTACTAAGATAAAAATTCAACTGTTTAAATCAATTTAATTAATTAATTTTTTAAGTGAGAGAGCAGGATTTATTGAGAGAACAAAAAAGCTCCCACAGTGGGAGGGGACCCTAGGGGGTTGACCTAAATCAATCAATTTTAAAGCAAATTTTTTTTTGGTGAGAATTTAAAGCCGTTTTTCTGGGGTTTGTTGATCTAGTTATGTATATAAGTCTGATTTTATGCTATGTCATCTTTGCTTTCTTTGGTGATGCACATTCTAATATTGGATGCTTCTGAGATCCATCCTTCAGTGTCAGGTGTCTTTTTAATGGATTGCTGCAGAGTGTCCAGATGAAAGGATCAATGCAAAGTAACAAGCACATCTTACGTGCACCTTGTATGTCAGCAGCAGTACTGTCCTTTTTGATGGCAACTCTAGATTGTACCTAGTGACTGCACGCTAGAATTAGTGAAAAGCACACCAAATTCCATATAATGGTTTTTATTATGCTTTCTTGATTATCACTTGTAAAATTGTAATTGAAATTTAGCTTTACTTTTTAAAATTTGTTCAGTTACATAGTGAAGTTCCTTTTTTAAATTTATTTTTATTTTTGAGTCGGAGTCTTACTCTGTCACCCAGGCTAGAGTGCAGTGGCGTGTTCATGGCCACTGCAGCCTTGACCTGCTGGGCTCAGGTGATCTTTTTGCTTCAGTCTTCATAGTAGCTAGAACCGCAGGCATGTGCCAGCACACCTGGCTGATATTTTTGATTTATTGTAGAGACTAGGTCTCGCCATGTTGCTTAGGTTGGTCTCAAACCCCTGAGCTAAGGCAGTCCTCTGGCCTCTGCTTCCCAAATTGCTGGGATTACAGGTGTGAGCTACTGTCCAGCTCCCTCTTTTTATTTTTAATGAACATTCAGTTGTATTTTTCTTTATTTCTTATGTCATTGGCTAGACAGTTTTTAAAACATAGTCTTTCTGATTTAGGAAGAGTATGCTCATTGTAGAGTATTTCAAACTTTGGAGAAGAATAAAGAAACATGTCACCTACAATCCTACTAACTAGTGATTACCACTAGTAACATTTTGGTGGATTTTCTTAAACTTTTAATGATATGTTTGTATATCGTTTTGTGTGTGTGTGTGTGTGGGATTCTTCTTTCTTCATTAAATATTATGGGTATTATGCCATTCTTCAGAAATATGACTTTGAATATTATAGTATTTTCTGTGTTATGGAAGTACTGTGCTTTATTTAAATGATATCCAATGGACACATTTGAAAAGCAAGATGGTTAGCTATATGATGAGAAAAGATAAAAATAGAATTTGAGTGATTTAATTTTTTGCTTTTTTTTTTTTGAGTTGGAGTCTGACTCTGTCACCCAGACTGGAGTGCAGTGGCCGCTCCCGGCCACTGCAGCCTCCACCTGCTGGGCTCTGGCAATCCTTCTGCCTCAGCTTTCCAAGTAGCTGGAACTACAGGCGCACGCTACCACACCTGGTTAATTTTTGATTTATTGTAGAGATGAGGTCTCGCCAAGTGGCCCAGGCGGGTCTCGAACCTGTGGGCTCAGGCATTCCACTCACCTCAGCCTCCCAAAGCGCTGGGATTACAGGCTGAGCCACTGAACCCAGCCAATTTTCTGCTTTTTTAAGTTATGAAAGCTTGTTTACTTGAGCTATTCTTTAGTTCTATATCTAGGATATATAATTTTTTAAAAACTCATTATAGTGTGATAATTTTATAAACAAAAGTCTGTCTGTGGAAGGCAGTGTTTGTTTTTGAATAGTACAATGTTAAAAGACAGTAGATTTATCCCCATCTCTTCTTTTGTAAATAACCTTTAGAAGAAGAGCATTCCCTCAGCAAGGAGTCACAACTTCAGATTGCTTTTCTTCCCCAATTTTGTTGGTATGTTGAAGTTTGTTGACATTTTACAGATATTTTTAACTAGTAGTGGTTTTGTGTAGCACAGTAAAGTGTTAGTTACTTTGAGATTCCCGAGAAAACTCATTAGATTGTCTTACCCTTGCTTGAAAATGACCTGCCCTGTGGCCAGCGTCAGTGTCAGTTGACTGCCCTTCATCACAAGTGCTGCGTGGATGAGCAGGTGACCTCCCTCTAGTTATCGGTGAGGCTTGTACCAGAGAGGCAGCCTCTGCAGAAGTTGCTGGCTCAGGTTCTGGATAAGATGAATGTGGGTCCTACCTGAGACCCACCCTTCCAAGTTTCCTGCCCCTCTCCTGGCTCTCTGTCCCCCTCCTAGCTCCCTGCCTCCACCCTAACTTCCGGTTCCCCTCCTAATTCCCTGCTCTTGGGCGAGTCAGTGACATATCTTGCAGCCTCACTTCCTCAGCAGTAAGGTGGGGGTTGAGATGAGCATTATCCGAGATGTGGTTGGGAGGCAGAGATGGGGGGAGGCCAGTGAACATAGTAGACCTTGGGTCAGCCACCTGAGTCACAGACTTAGAGACACACAACTGTGACAGCGGTTCCCTCACAGGCAGTCCTGGTGTGGCCTTTGCCACCTCCCTCCCCCACTCTCCTGGAGTGGAACAGATGAGCCCTGGGGTTTTTCTTTGTTTCTGTTTCACCATGGTTTGTTTACCTTATGTTGTTGCCAAGAATTTATCTACCATAGTGCTTTGTTCTTATTAACACTTGAAAGTATGTATGCCTTAGAATTCTACTTTCTCTTTTTCTGTACATCCCTAATATTATTTTAGGTGGATAATGTACATCTTGTTACTCTTCTTCCTTGCTTTGATTTGCTTTGTGTCTTCTTCCTTAGAACAAGCACTGACCAAGAACATGGTTAATCTTTTCTGGTTCTACGTCCAGCAGCCACTCTGATATGATAGTTACCATTACATGCTGAATGTATCATATCGTAAGATTTATTAATTCTAATATTCATTTTCTTACTCATGTGAATACGGACTGGCTAGTGACTAAAGTGAAGATTTGAAAATCACATCCTATTTCTGGGTCAGTTGTAATAGTTTAATTTTAACTTGTATTAAATGTGAAGTTGTTTCCTTCTGTTTACATCTGAGAGACTGATATGTGTTTTGTTTCCCAGAGTAAGGCAGATCTGTAGAAATAAGTTCAGTGATGTGGGAGGAGAACATTATCCAGCTGACTTCATGCCATAAATATTACACTGTAGTACATATTACATTGCTAGTTTTTGGTTATACTGCTCACATTTCAAGATACCAGTATCAAATTGCTAAAATTATTAATCTGAATGATGCTTTTTCTTTCTGTTTTTTTTTTTTGGAGTTGGAGTATCACTCTGTCACCCAGACTGGAGGGCAGTGCCATGCTCACGGTCACCCCATTGACGACCCACTGGGCTCTGGCAATCTTTCTACCTCAGCCTTCCAAGTAGCTGAAACTATAGGTGTGTGATACCACGCCCGGCTAATTTTTGGTTTACTGCTGAGAAGAAGCCTCGCTAAATTGCCCGGGCTGGTCTCAAACCCGCGGGTTAGGCAGTCCACTTGCCTTGGCCTCCCAAAGTGCTGGGATCACAGGCAGAGCCACCAAGCCTGGCCTACTTTCTGTTTTTTTATAAGACTTTGTTTACGTATTTGTTAAGCATTTAGTTTAATCTTTAATAATTATATCCACTGCATTGTCTAGCATAGTGCATTTGTATATCGTTTGTGCTCAGTAAAACTTTGTGAATTGTTGAAATAGTGAATTATTAATTACTTATTTATTAGGCCTTTCTACGTCCAACTTTTAAATTGTTATATAATGCCCATGTTGCCATTATACACATTGGAGGTAAACTGCTTCCTGAGATCATTTTATTTGCACTGTAAATCTTTAAATGCCATGTGAGTGCATAAAATCTAACACACTTTCTATGTTAGTATCTGAGTGCTGGAATTTTAATACCCAAAACTCAAATGTAATCTGATACAAAATGGCAATACTATTTCTAGGGGTTTTTTACCCCCCACATATTTTGGAATTTATCCAGTAGCTAATAGAAAGGGTTGATTTTGGCTGGGCGTGGTGGCTCAGCCTGTAATCCTAGCACTTTGGGAGAACCAGGTGAGAGGATTGCCTGAGTCTGGGGGTTCGAGACCAGCCTGGGCAACTTGGTGAGACCTCATCTCTACAATAAATCACAAAACTAGCTGGGCATAGAGGAATGCGTCCGTAGTTCCAGCTACTTGGAAGGCTGAGGCGGAAGGGTTGCCTAAGCCCAGCAGGTTGATGTTGCAGTGGCTATGAGCATGCTGCTGTACTCTAGCCTGGGTGACAAGAGTGAGGCTCTTGGCCTCTTTTCCCACCTTCCATGGTTACTGATCTTTTTATATAGTTTCGCCCTTTCCATAGTGTCATATATTGGAATTGAAAGCTTATAGGCTTTTCAGGTTGACTCATTTCACTTAACAATGTGCATTTAAGGTTCCTCCATGACTTTTTGTGGCTTGATAGGTAATTTCTTTCTTTTATTAGAATTCAGATAACAAAATTAACTGTTTAATTTGTACAATTCAGTGCCATTTAATAAATTCACAGTGTTGTGTAACCATCACATTTGTCTGGTTCCAAAACATTTTTTTTGTTGCTCCAAAGGGAAACCTGTACTAATTAGCAGTCACTTTCTATTTCCCCCTCTCCCCAGCCCATGACAAACACTAATCTGCTTTGTATTTATTTTTATCTCTAGGATTTACCTAGTCTGGATAGTTCATGTAAATGAAAGCTTATAATATGTGACTTTTTGTGCCTGGCATATTTCAGCATATTTTTGAGGTTCATTTATAATTATTATTATTGCCATTCTGGTGGATGTGAAGTATGTTATTGTAGTTTTGATTTATAGTTCCCTAATGACTAATATTACCTACACCTAATTTTGTGCATTTCTTTCAACTCCACATTCAGTGATACTGTTTTGATAGCTTGAATTTGGCCATAATGGGATATTTACGCCTCAGATTCAACAGTTTGAAAGAAGTGGTTGTGAGCAGATGCCAGCCTATCACTGCTCTAAATGGTGTTCTTCTCCAGAGAGGTTCACCTGTCCTCTAAAAGAAAGAATGGGAACAGGCCATCTTGCCCAGTAAGGTTCTGAGGTGGTCCTTGGTTGGGTTGCAGGAGAATCCTCTGTCTACCACTGATTCTCTCCACTCCAATGTACTGCCCTCCAAAAGTTGTGATTGGGAGTCTACAGTGTTTCCTAAACCTCCTCTTGGTCTGTCCCAAAGTCCAGTTTATGCTTTCTCTGTATGATAAGCCTGCCAGAAGATCTATTTTGTTCCTTAAAGGCTAGCTTGTTATCCTGGGTAGCTTAAGAATTCAGCAAATTCTTCTTGAGAGAGGAAAACTTTAAGAGTTGACACCCTTTCTTGTGCCTCTTAGGGATCGTGGCCCCTCAAGTTCTGGTTGTTCAGCTGACCCAAATCCCAATTCTTGTCTCACTGGTTTCTTGAGATTTCCTTCAGCTTTGCTGGCTTCTCTGTTTCTTAACCACGTTCTTCTGGATTCCTTTTTTTTTTTTTGAGTTGGAGTCTCACTCTGTCGCCCAGACTGGAGTGCAGCGGCAGCTCCCAGCCACCGTGGCCTCAACCCGCTGGGCTCCGGCGATCCTTCCACCTCAGCCTTCCGAGTAGCCGGAATTACAGGCATGCGCTACCACACCCAGCTGATTTTTTTATTTATTGTAGAGATGAGGTCTCCCTGCCCAGGCGGGTCTCGCACCCGCAGGCTCAGGCAATCCACTCACCTCAGCCTCCCAAAGGCGCGGGATTACAGGCTGAGCCACCAAGCCCGGCTTCCTCTGGATTCTTTAACCTATTGTACCCACATCCCTGAGGAAGAACAGCCGTAGAATGCTGACTCGCCACTCTGTGGTACCCTTCTCCCCTGAAACTTAGCTTCACAAATCCTTTTCACCTTGGCAGCTTTTCCAGTGTTTTCAGGTATGTGCATGAGCCAGGTGTGGGCTTGTGTGTGTGCGCATGTGCATGCTTGTGTTTCATCTTTATGGTTTCACCAAGTATTTCTGTTCTGAAGTATATTTAGGTTTTTACCTAACTTGGCAGATAATTTGAGACCCATAATAGCATAGCTTTGTCTCTCATTCATTAATGAGGATGAGCCAAGTGCTCTTTGAGGACCAGATAATTCACTAAGGTGCCTTTGTTGGTGAATCTACTAAGAGGGAGCTCTGAATTATTAGGCTACTAGTTTACTTCCAGCCCCCTGGAGTTATTATTATTTTTTTTTTTTAATTTTGAGAACTGTCTGGTTAAAATAAATGAACTGTGGTAAAAGCAGTATGTTATTTTAGGGATTGAGGATTGAGATATTTCTTTTTCGTCTTTGAATTGGGGTCTTCCTCTGTTACCCAATCTGGAGTGCAGGCACGTGATTGCAGCTCACTGCAGCCTCGACCTCCTGGGCTCAAGCAGTCCTCCTGCCTCGGTTTGCCAAGTGCCGGGATTACAGATGTGAGTCAGTTGCCTGGCCTCTATTTTATATTTTAAATGGCATTCTTGAGATATAATTCACATACCTTACAATCCAGCCATTTAAACTGTACAGTTCACTTTTTTCGGTAAATTCACAAGGTTGTGCAACCATCACCTAAACCTTTAGAACATTTTGTCCCGCTGGAAGAAACCCTGTACCCATTAGCCTCACTCCCCAGACCCCTTCCCTCTTCTCCCTCTCATGCCAATCCTTGGCAACCACCAGTTCACTTTCTGTCTCTACAGATTTCCTTGTCCTGCACCTTCCATATAAGTGGAATCATACCACGTGCAGTCTGTTGCAGACTAGCTTCTTTCTTTGACTTATAATGGTGTCACATACTAGAACTTCATTTCCTTTTATTGCTAAATAGTATTCTATTTGTGAATAGACCATATTTTGTTTAGCCCTTTATCAGTTAATGGGCATTGAGTTGTTTCTACTTTTTGGAGAGTATAGATACTGCTACTGTACAGATTTTTGTGTGGATATGTATTTTCATTTCTCTTGGGTATACACCTAGAAGTTGAGTTGCTGGATCATATGGTGTGTTTGATATTTTGAGGAACTGCTGAATTTTTTCCCAAAGCTGCTGCATCATTTTACATTGCCACCAACAATGGGTTAGGGCTCTGATTTTCCTATATCTTCAGCAACACTTGTTATTGCTCATATATTAACCTTAGCCATCCTAGTAGGTATGAAGTAGAATCTCTTTGTGATTTTTATTTGTATTTCTCTGACTAAAGATGTTAAACATCTTTTCATGTGCTTATTAGCCATTTTCAAATCTCCTTTGGAGAAATGTCTATTCAAATCCTTTTGCCCATTTTTGAATTGGGTTAATATGTTCCAAAGTTTAATGCAGCAGTCCCTTCTTATCTGTGAGGGATATCTTTCAAGACCCCCAGTGGATGCTTGAAATTGCAGGTAGCACCGAACATGATTTCCATCAATCAGAACAGCTCTCTGCTCATGTCTTCCACTCAAAAACATAATCTCCTTTTCATCTTGACTAAGCACACTGGCCGTAATTTTGTTACACACTGGCTGTAATTTTGCAATTTGAGGTGTGACATCAAAACCTGCATGAATCTCTTTTTCCTTCTTCACAGTTTCACGAATACAAAACTTTTCTTACAGTTTATTAGCCTTAGCATCTGATTTTTTTTTTTCCTTTCCTAGATCAAGAACGTTGACCTTTTCATTTGAAGGAAACACTTTATGGGTTCTGTTTGGCATATCTTAATTGTCAGCACTGCTACCCTTGAGCTTTGGGGCCATTATTAAGTAAAATAAGGGTTACTTGAACACAGGTACTGTGATACTGCAACAGTGGAGCTGATTATTAAGACAGCCAAGCCACCAGTGACCAGGTGGAGAGCATCTGAAGCATTGATAAACTGGAAAGAGGGAAGATTTGCATCTCTAGTGGGATGGAACAAGATTTCATCATGTTGCTAAGAACAGCACACAAGTTAAAATTTATCTTTTGTTTATTTCTGGAATTTTCCAACCTTTGTTGACCACAGTTAACTGAAGTCGCAGAAAGTGAAACCATGGATGAGAGGGGACTACTGTAATAGAGAGGTAGTTTTAAAACTCTTTTTAATTGTTACCCCAATTTTAAGATTGGCGATATTTCCATTAAAAAATAAATTCTGAAAAATGTGGCAAGCATTCCTGCGTGGCGGTGAGCTGTAAAGCCTGCTCCTGTAGAGATGGCCAGCCCTACCCTGTGGTTTATTCTCTGGTGTTGCCCCTTGGCATAGGTGTGTGATCCGTGGGCCCCTCCTCCGTGCTAGTCCAGCCCAAGGGTCTGGTCTCTTGCCTGTTTTTGTAGGACCCATGAACAGCCTTTACATTTTAAAATGGCTGTAGGAAAAAAGCAAAAGAGTGGTTTGTGGCAGGTGAAAATGCTGTGAAATTCACATTTCAATGTCCATAAATAAAGTTGTATTGTAACACAGCCATGCTCATTAGTTTATATACCAACTGTGGTTAAGTAGTTGTGACAAATCCTACTGTAGTTCCGGCTGAGGCGGAAGGGTCACTTGAGCCCAGCAGTTGGAGGCTGTGGTAACTATGATGTGACACTGCACTCCAGCCTGGGCAACAGGGTGACACTCTGATTCAGAAAAAAGAAAACAGGAGGTTTTAGGGTGGTACATTTCTGACTTCATTCTCATAACTCTTGAAATATTCATTATCTGTATGAGAAAATACAGTTAAGCACTTAGGAAATATAGAAACCTATTTCTTGAAAATGAAAAATTCACAGATAAATTTTAAACCTTATGTTACTTCTGAATCCATGTGGATATTTGGTATCCCTGTCACTTTTGTGATTCTAAGAGACTTTAATCCTGTTTTCACAATCTCATATAATATCTCTTTTTTTAAATAGTAGAACATGCTGGACACAGTGGCTCATGCCTGTAATCCCAGCACTTTGGGAAGCAGAGGTGATAGGATTGCCTGAGTCCAGGGGTTTGAGACAGCCTGAGCAACTTGGCGAGACCTCGTCTCTACAATAAATCAAATAAATCGGGCGCTGTGGCGCATGTCTATAGTTTCAGCTATTTGGAAGGCTAAGGTGGAAGGATCACCTGAGTCCAGCAGGTCAAGGCTGTGATGGCCATGAGTGTACCACTGCACTCCAACCTAGGCAACAGTGAGACTCCCAACTATAAACAAATAAATAAATAAGTAAATAGTAAGCATATAGAACAAAGCTGGGTTTTTTTAGATAGTATACGGAATGTCTGCGGTTAATTCAGTGCTATAATTGTCTGTTTTCTAATCCATTCCAGTTGAAACATAAGCTCGTAAACTTGAATAGTAATATCTGATTTAAATTTAAAGTAATGAAACAACCAGATTACTTTAGATGTTTTAGTGAAGGAGATGAAAAAGCATGTTTCCTACTCTTGGACTAGTTTTAATTTGTGATCTTGATGTAACTTATGACAAAACCTCAACTTAAATCAAGATAATAATTTACTTGTGACTCTTCTTTTAGTTAGCAGTGACTGAGAATGTCTGAAGGACTTTAGAATTTTGTGAGAATATGCTTCAAGTCTTTGAAAAATCTCATTCTCAGGCATGTATTTATATGCATTGCATTAAGTAATCTCAGCATTAGTGTTTTGTTTAATTTAATTAATTAATTAATTTATTTATTTTTGAGTTGGAGTCTCAGTCTGTCACCCAGACTGGAGTGCAGTGGCTGCTCCCGGCCACCGCAGCCTCGACCTGCTGGGCTCTGGCGATCCTTCCGCCTCAGCCTTCCAAGTAGCCGGAATTATAGGCATGCGCTACCACGCCCAGCTGATTTTTTGATTTATTGTAGAGATGAGGTCTCGCTGCCCAGGCGGGTCTAGAACCCCTGGGCTCACGCAGTCCACTCACCTCAGCCTCCCAAAGGCGCAGGATTACAGGCTGAGCCACCGAGCCCAGCAACATTAGTATTTTAATGAAGGGATATATCCTGTTGTTCTCCTGAGTGAAAGTTATGAGGTGACCTTGTTTTGATCCTGCCATTGAGTATTAGTCCTGGCTTAAATTTTCCTGTCATTTTACGCATGCACTGAAGCTTAAGCCCTTTTTCAAAAATAAATGGATGGAAGAATAGTATATGTCAGATGTAACATGAAATTCGGTGTCATTGTCTTGGGAATTAAAACTAATAATTTGTTTTCAAATAATCTAGATAACTTTGTTATAGAAAGTATTGTTGGGATGAACCTAGTTTTAAAATAGTTCTTTTACTCTGTTTCAGAACCTACAAAAATAAATTATGGTTACTTGTATAACAAAGAAATAATAATTAATTATTGAAAATGACACTCTTTTTTTTTTTTGAGTTGGAGTCTCACTCTGTTGCTCAGGCTGGAGTGCAGTGGCACGCTCACAGCCACTGCAGCTTTGACCTGCTGGGCTCAGGCGATCCTTCCACCTCAGCCTTCCAAGTAGCTGGAACTACAGGCCCGCACCACCACACCTGGCTAATTTTTCAATTTATTGCAGAGATGAAGTCTCTCCAAGTTGCCTAGGTTGGTCTTGAACCCGTGGTCTCAGGCATTCCTCTCACCTTGGCTTCCCAAAGTGCTGGGATTATAGGCGTAAGCCTCTGCGCCTGGCCGAAGATGACACTGTTTAGGCCAGTGCTTTTTAGACAGGGGTGCATCAACACTGGCTCTGCTGCTGCAGTTGTTTCTTTTGCTAGAGGGAGCTTCTCATCTGGAGCTCACCATGTTTCTCTCTACTTTGGTTCAGTCGTGGTTACTTTTTTGTTGTCATTCCTTAGTTGGAACTATTAGAGTTAGAGATGCCATAAGAAATCAACAATTTTTTGCCCATCTAACTCCTATAGATGACACCATTTGACTTGTGGTGAAAATATAAAGGAATAGTTGTGATAACTACTGTGGATAAACTTTAGGAATTTTAGTGCTCTTTCAGATTCCTTAGTGAAATTTCTCACTAAAATAAAAAGTGCCTAGGAGAGAATTCTGAAAATGTTTCCTGTTAAGAACTGACCTTAAACAAGTGGAATTTTCAGTAATGTCATTGTACTATACTGTTCTTTGTGTTATATTCAGTTATAGTGTTGCAGTTACCAAAGTGTATGTAAAGCTGATAGATAACATGAAGAAAATAATTTTAGGATTTTGAAAAAGATCAGTCGTTTTATTTACTATGTGAATTGATTGCTTGCTTTTTAGTAATTTGACTTTACTATGACTGTTTGTTTATTTATTTATTTATTTGAGTCAGAGTCTCACTCTGTCACCCAGTCTTGCAGTGCAGTGGCACAATCATGGATTGACCTCCTAGGTTCCGGGGATCGATCCTTCTGCCTCAAGTCTCCTGAGTAGCTGTGACTACAGAAGCCCGCCACCGTGCTCAGTCAATTTTTTTTTTTTTGAGTTGGACTCTCACTCTGTTGCCCAGACTGGAGTGCAGTGGCACGCTCCCAGCCACTGCAGCGTCGACCTTCTGGGATCAGGCAATCCTTCTGCATCAGCCTTCCAAGTAGCCGGAACTATAGGCGCGTGCTACCATGCCCAGCTAATTTTTTGATTTATTGTAGAGTCAAGGTCTCACCATGTTGCCCAGGCTAATCTCGAACCCACAGGCTCAGGCAATCCTTTTACCTCGGCCTCCCAAAGTGCTGGGATTATATAGGCTTGAGCCACTTTGCCCGGCCTGTTAATTTTTTTGATTTTTTTTGTTGTTGTTGTACAGACTCTTACTTACTGTGTTACTCAGGCTGGTCTCAAACTCCTGAGCTCAAGCCTTCCTCCTGCCTTGGCCTCCCAGAATGCTGGGATTTTAGCCATTGTACTTGGCCTCATACTGCAACAGTTTATTACAGAATTGACCTATGTTTTCAGGAAGACAGATGTTCCTCTGCACGCCTTCTAAACCTTCAATACCTTCAATACTTTCTTTCTTATAGAAGTAGCTATGTGGACTAAACATCCTAGTATCTTAGAAAAATATATTTATTTGTTTATTTATTTATTTTGAGACAGGGTCTCACTCTGTCACCCAGGCTGAAGTGCAGTTGTGGGATCCTGGCTCACTGCAGCCTCAACCTTCTGGGCTCAAGCGATTCTTCCACTTTAGCCTCCTGAGTAGTTGGGACTACAGCTGTGTGCCACCACGCCTGGCTCATTTTTGTAATTTTTTGTAGAGACAAAGTCTCGTTATGTTGCCCAGGCTGGTCTCAAACCCTGGGCTCAAGTGATTCTTCCACCTCGTCCTCCCATACTGCTGGGATTACAGGCATGGATCACCAAACCTGGCAGAACAAGATGTTTAAGGTTTTTTGACCCTGTTTGTTCAGTTTCCATGAATACTGACCGATGTCTCTGAAGAATGTGGAAGAGGGGCAGATTGGAATTTAGGGCAGATAGTTTGGGAAATGGCAAATAAGTTTGACTATAAAAAGATTAAAAGGCACAAATTTGTGTTGGTACCAACTTCTATTTAAGTCTTTTTCTCCTGATACACTCAACAGCCACACTATGGGAATGAGCAGAACTCCCCCTGGTGTGCAGAGAGGTAATAGGTCCTGTACAAGATTGTCAAGGGTCACAGTTTTAGAAATTTAAGAACCTTTTATTTGGAAGTTTTGTTCAATGTCATTGTTTAATGCTGTTCCTAATACTTTTTTCATCATAATTATATAATATGAAGTGATTTTACTGTGTTATTTTTCCTCCAAGCTGCACAGAGATGGCCCCCGACCCCTCCAGTGAAAGTCTGAAGGATGTGTGTGCGCGCGCGCGCACACACACACACACACACACACACACACACACACACAGAGTTTTCTTGTCTGTCATGACTGGAAAGCACTGAGTGGAAAATTGTAGAGGTTGAATCTAGCAGATGGGAGTGAAGAGGAAGAAGGACTTCTCATGTTCTCTTGCACTGGTGTCTCCTGCTTCTCAGCTTCTTTAATGGCAGCCCCCGAGTTCTGGGCCCTTGAGGAAGTCATTCTGTGTGTTTTAGAACCTTGTACTCCTTGGTTATGTTGTTTGTAAACCAATATTTTCTGGGCAGTTTTAACTCTCTTCAAGTGTTTTTTCCCTATTTGTACTGACTTTAAGACAAATTTATATACAGACAAAACAATATACAGCACTCTGAATATTTAAAGATTTTTAGTTAGCATTTCCCCAGACTGAATTCTTTGAATGCATATCTGTTAAAGTAAACCTGTAGTATACAGTGAGCTTCCAAATAAAGTTGTGTATTGATTACCTAAAGGTTTCTTGATCAAGAGTTTCCTTTGTGGTATAACTCATATAGAATAGGCATCTGGGCTGGATTCAGTGGCTCAACCTGTAATCCTTGCACTTTGGAAGGCCGAGGTGAGTGGATTGCTTGAGTCTGCGGGTTCGAGCCCAGCCTGGGCAACTCAGCGAGGCCTTGTCTTTACAATAAATAAAAAATTAGCCGGGTGTGGTAGGACACACCTGTAGTTCCAGCTACTTGGAAGGCTGAGGTGGAAAGATCGCCAATGCCCAGCAGGTCGTCGCTGGTGTGACCATGAGCGTGCCACTGCACTCCAACCTGGGCAACAGAGTGAGACTCCAACTCAAAAAAAAAAAAAAAAAGAATAGGCATCTCATGTTTGATTAGAACCTATGGTTCTGTTGTCCTAATCTTGCCTATCAGTTTTTTAGATTGTGTTGATTTTAAACAAGGAAACAAAGCTGCCTGATTAGGTTTTTTGTTTGTTTGTTTTAATTTATGTAGAATTTGCCACGTGGTGTAGGAAGGTTGGTGTTTTTAATGGTGTGAGAGGGTAATGCTTGGCCTCTGGGGAACAGGTAAGGCTGGTTGGAGCCTGTCCAGGCATGCTCAGAACTGCAGTACCAGATGACTTAGATTCCTTCTTCCTTCCCTCCAGTTGTGGTCCAAAAAAGTGAAAGAATTCTTGCAATACAGCCAGTCATTGTTTCCAGTAAGAGTTTCGTGGTCTTTATTTTATTTTTTTTAAAGATGGCACCTAAAGGACTAGTCACAATTGAGCAAAGCTTACCACCTTCTTGGAATAAGGAAGAATATGAATAAATGAACTTGACTAATGAGTTTACTATTTGATGTTTAATAACTTTTGGTTTCTAAAATAATCATTTTATCCATTTACCTTTTGAATCTTACTTAACGGTGTTAAAATTAACAGTGCTTCGGGTGTAGTAGAATTAAATGTGGTATCTTCATATTTTCCTAGACATTACCTATCTAACTGTATTCGAGATTTTTATTTTTTTGTGTTTATTTTTTTGAGTTTTGAGTTGCAGTCTCACTCTGTCGCCCAGGCTGGAGTGCAATGGCACGCCCACGACCACCCCAGCGTCGACCTCCTGGGCTCCGGTCATCCTTCCGCCTCAGCCTTCCAAGTAGTCAGAACTACAGGTGTGCACTACCACGCCCGGCTAATTTTTTTTTTTTAATTTATTTTTTATTGTAAAGGTGCGGTTTCACCATGTTGCCCATGCTGGTCTTGAATCCGTGGTCTCAGACAATCCTCTTTCCTTGATCTCCCAAAGTTCTGGGATTTCAGGCTTGAGCCACTGTGCCCAGCCTAGATTTTTATTTTTAAAAAGTAAGTGAGTCTAGCCGGGTGTGGTGGTACATGCCTATAGTTCCAGCTACTTGGAAGGCCGAGGCGGAAGGATAGCCTGAGTTCAGCAGGTCTAGGCTGTGGTAACCATGGGCGTGCCACTGCACTAGAGTCTGGGTGACAGAATGAGAGTCCGACTCAAAAAAAAAAAGTAATGAGTCAACAGGATTAATTTTTAATGTGTGTTTCAATACTACTAATGCAATAGAATTTTTAAATGACCCCCTCCCCATTTCTTGTGAAGTACCTGCTGCATTTTTTTAATAGTTGTAGATGGTTATATTGTGCTTAGTACATGGAGTTTATGGAGAGTCAAAGCCTATAGAAGTGCTACTTGTTAATACTGGTCTTCAAAGTGGAGTAGTGTTTGAAGAAACATATTCTTTTTATTTAATTTTCATTTAAAATGTTATTCCCTTTTTAAATGTTCAGAAATGGGAAGGCTATTACTTAATTGGAAAGAAACTTTTGACCGTTTATAAATCGGTTCCACCCCATATACTTCAGCAAGTTATGAAAGGAAGGACTCCAGAGTCCTCTGGGTCTGGATCTCTTTATTCTGCTCACTCCTGGAGCTTGTTTTATTATCTGTTAGCTGTGGAGCCTTTAACTTTTCAAAGGGTTCCTGTGAGGATTAAAAAAGATTTTGTATGTAGAGTTCCTGATGTACGGTTAAATGTTCTGTCTTTGTATATTTGGTTTAATTTTTCTAAACAAACAACTTTGGTAACATCAACAGCATATTAGAATCTAAAATATGCGTTTGTTCTTTTAAAAGATAACATTAAAAAGGTTCTTTCGGTAGTGTTAAATCTTAAATATAATAGAAACTTGAATAGTCATGCAGTGATTATTTCTAGTTCATAGAGATAACAAATAATATGAAAACTTGTTTTATAATTGGAACTTAAAAATAAAGGAGATTTAAGTGTTTTTTTCCTTTTTTTTTTTTGAGTTGGAGTCTCACTCTGTCGTCCAGACTGGAGTACAGTGGCCGCTCCCGGCCACCGCAGCCTCGACCTGCTGGGGCTCCGGCAATCCTTCTGCCTCAGCCTTCCTAGTAGCTGGAATTACAGGTGCACACTACCATGCCTGTCTAACTTTTTTGATTTATTGTAGAGATGAGGTCTTGCCAAGTTGCCTAGGTGGGTCTGGAACCCGTGGGCTCAGGCAATCCACTCACCTCAGCCTCCCAAGGCGCGGGATTACAGGCTGAGCCACCGAGCCCGGCTAAGTGTTTTTTTCTTAAGGTAAAAGATAAGATTTGAAACCAGATAATAATGTGTTCATGTATACCTGTATGATTAGGAACATGTTTTCTACTGTCCCTCTATATTCCGGTTTTTCTCTATGATGTTTTTGCTACTTTAAATTCCGTTTTATGCAACAAAGCAAATGCTTATGAATATGTATTAATGAAGAGTAGATTTTGACTTAGTGAATAGAATTTAAAATTAGGTAACAGATTCACTTTGTTCAAATGTGATATATTCTCTTTCTTACTTTCTTTGGTAATCACTCATAAATTAAAAACCTCAGAACTATTGAATACGATACTACTGTAAGGAGATGACTTGATTTTCAAAATCATCTTGTATAAATTATAGCACCGTAAACCAGGTCACTTGTATTGAAAGCTTATTAGTGCGGGTGGTTTCTCTATTAGTTACGAGTAGATTTGGGCACTACTGTCTCCTCAAATACTAATCTTACATAATTTCTTTACTGGAAACTTGGGTGTCAGCCCATTGTCTGTGGAATAAAGTCAACACTATGTTGCATGGCACAGAAAATATACACAGGCTTGTCTTCCCTTGCCATTTCAACTTGCTCCCCTCCATTCCTCCATAGTAAATTACATATGTCATTACTGTTGCTTAGAATATTCTCTCTTCTTTGCCTGGTATACAAGATAGGAAAAATCAAACTGTTCTTTCTACTCTTACATTCAACACACTTCACCTTTGCTCACCAAAATGTACATGGATTTTTTTCCCTCACACACCAAGCAGTTCTCCAGTGTACACCACCTGGATATTCTATAATTCAATTTATTTCTGGCACTGTCTACCTGGAGATAGCATCAGATCCAACAGGTTAAAGGCTCAGTCCCACAAGACTATCCCCCTCTTCAGATGCCATTTATAAATAGTAGGTTTCCGCATGTACTTCTGACCAATTGGCTGTAAATGGGGTTCTCATAACCCCCACCAAGTTCTATTAATTTGCTGGAGCAGCTCACAGAACTCAGGTAAACACTTTACTTGTATTTACTGTGTAATTTTAAAGGCTATTACACAGGATACCAATGAAGAGATGTACAGGGTGAGGTATGGAGGAACGGGTGCAGGGCTCCTGTGCTCCTCCAGACCTGCCACCTGGAACCTCTCCGAACCCTGTCCTTTTGGGTTGTGTTGGAGACTTCATTAAGTAGCCATGACTGATTAAATTCTTGGCCACTGGTGATCAAGTCAACCTTTAGCTTTTTTTCCCTCCCCAAAAGTGGAGGTAGGGCTGAAAGTTCTACCCCTCTAATCACCTAATCAGGTTCCCTTGGCAACCAGCCCCCATGCTAAAGCTATCCAGGAGTCCCCAAGAGCCACCTCATTAAAACAAAAGATGTTTCTGTCACTCAGGATATTCCAAGGGATTAAGGAGAACCAGGGATCAAAGATCAAATATTAGAACAAAAGACTCTCCTAGCACCCCTGTCTATAAGGGTTTTAGGAGCTCTATGTCAGGAACCAGGGACAGAGGCCAAATATATATTATTTCACACCTAGCTAACTCTAGCTAATCCTTTCAAACCCAGCTCACATCCTGTCTCTGAATCTTCAAGGACCCTTCTAGGTGGTGTCAGACCCTCTTTCCCTGTGCTCCCATTGTTCTTCCTCCTAGGTTTGTGGTCATAAGTCATACCTCTCCACACCAGCCTCTCCTCCAACTGAGAGCTTCCCTAGGACAGGAGTAGTTCTGATTCAGCCAGACCTGGCGCAAGTGCTCAATAAATGGGCTCTTCAAAAAAATATTCAAAACATGTGCAACAGGCTAACACATGGTGCAGTAACTAAAATCAGTACCCACAACTGTCAAGGCTTACCTTTGTTCTGGTACATGACTGTGAGTAGAGAAGCTTTATTATCAATTAAGTATAATTCCCTAGGTGATTCTTGGGACTGGTGTACATTTAGCTTTATGGTGTTACCCTCACATTAAGGATGACAAGATGAGTAGGAATTTATTGGCACACTGGCAGACCTAATTTGAGAAGTATCAGTAAATGTAGAGAAATCTAATAATGTCAGAGAAGAAAGAATGTTTTCATTTTGGAACATTTTTTGCAGGAGCCATTTTATCTTATTTAATCAGTAAAGTATTTGGCTTAGCATAGGTATATTTTGCTTTTAAAACTTGCATGTATGGGTGGGGGGTGGGTAGCTGGGATTGACAGTAGTCGATATCCACCTGAGAAAGGGGGGGCACACCTCATCAATAAGGGTACCTGCACAATGAACATTTGTATACCTAACCCTGAATTGTACCCCACAATTTCAACATAAAAATTAAAAGAGAAAGAAAAACCTTGCATGTACATACAATATTTTTAAGAATAGGTGGCCTCTATACATTTTGATTGGAAAATCTGACTGTATCTTATATTACCAAACATAGTAATTTCTTATAACTTAGGAAATTTAATGGAAAGCAGAAGTTTATTTGATGGTATTTGCAAATATGAGTTTGATGCGCGTATTGACTGGAAAATATAGGGACTAATACTTATTTTCCCAGTTAGTGAATGAAATTACTGATTTTGTATCAGTAAGAATTCTCCGATGCTGAGAAAATAGAAGAAGGACTTCTTAAATGGCTTGATAATTGTAAGAGATGGATTTGGAGGCAGGAGGTGAGGGTTCTGACTCTGATATCCTGAGGACCATTTATAGAGTGATGTGACAAATGCAGATTTATGGGGATTATGAACATTAGGTGCGATGAGGTTGAGGAGTGACTGGACTTGGATGGAGTCGTACATGGTAAGTTGTATAGAAGTAAGTTGAGCTGGTTTTTAAGGAAGAACTGGCAGAGAAGAGGAAGGAAAAAGATAGGAAAATAGAGAAGAATACATTTCTGTGTAAGGAGGCATGTTGTTTTGATTGAATTCAACAGGAGCATGATAAAAGTGAGGTTTGGGAGTTGTGAACCAGAGGAAATATGATGTGAAGTCTTTGAAGGTCAAGCTAAGGAAGTTGAACTACTTGATAAACAAGTAGAAGTTTATGGTCTTGAGTAAGGTAAATTGAAATGGGACTTCTGTGTTCTAGAGTAATTGTTCTGGTAGCTAAATTTAGTGCAGCTGGGAAGCCAGGCAAGGAGAGGCCCTCCAAGGGAAGCAGGTGTAGACAATCACAATACCACAAGACAGGGCAAGTGTTTTCATGTGTTTAGTGTATTCATGTGGAACCCTGTAGTGATGTTCACTTGGGTCTGGTGTTTACTCTGAAGTTATAAAGGAAGGGACACTTCTATAATGAAATAATTTGACTGTCCCCAAATAGAAGGTGCTCCATATTTGCCTTTGTCCTTTCTGTTTTTACCAGAGGTTGTTCGGTTCAGAGGGAAGGAGCAGAAAGGGACACAGCCTCACAGTACATTACTGCTTGGAAAGGGATCACAGCTTAATATCTACTTTAATGAGTGGCAACTACCTATCCCATTCTTTTTTTTTTTTTTGAGTTGGAGTTTCACTCTGTCGCCCAGACTGGAGTGCAGTGGCTGCTCCCGGCCACCACAGCCTCGACCCGCTGGGCTCTGGCAATCCTTCCGCCTCAGCCTTCCGAGTAACCAGAATTACAGGCTCACGCTACCATGCCCGACTGATTTTTGATTTATTGTAGAGATGAGGTCTTGCCAAGTTGCCCAGGCGGGTCTCGAACCCGCGGGTTCAGGCAATCCACTCACCTCAGCCTCCCAAAGGCGCGGGATTACAGGCTGAGCCACTGAGCCTGGCTTACCTATCCCATTCTTGATCTGACTTAGAATGCTGAGCTACTTCATTAATGTAAAGAAATGGCAGAATACAAATTTGCATACGTCATTTTTGACCTAGTTTAGCTAGTCGGGCAAGCCTTCCCACTCCCTCTACCTTCATCCCCACATTTTCTCCTCCTCCTTGGGGAGTACAGCCCTTTATAATACTCCAGTCCCTCTTGGGTCAGAAGAGGCCTCTGGACGTGGCAGAAACATTTTCGCTGAATTTTAGCAAGAATCTCTAGAACGTCTCTTTTCCTTAATCCTTGGCTTCATGAGCATTGTCCAAGCCTGTTTTCTTAATTCTGGAAGGTTGCCCTTATTTCTTTTTTCAGAATGGAGTCAGGCTGACTTAATTTAGGAACAAATTCATCTAGTCCACCTCATGGTTCAAGTCAAATTTAATGTCACGGAATGTAAGGATTTGAGGTCTGCTTAGACTTGTGGATAAAAAGGAAAGATAGTAACACTGCAGTCGCTGCTTCTTCACCTACCTGAGGCCTCAGGTGAGCGAGTCACTCAGGGCTTTTCTTTGGCTGGATGTGACTGTGATGGATATCTCTGCAGTGGCCCCGTTTTCAGTTGTTTGTTCTTCTATTGGGACACAAGAGGTGGAATTGGATCTCAGAAACCATCTTCTTGGAATTTCCACCCCATGATGATGCTCCCTGCAGAGTCATCCTCTGGTCTGGCTGCTCCAAAGCTATAGGGGGAACTGTCTTTCTTTGGCTCAAGTTCTTTTGTTAGGAAAGTAAACTGTGGCCTCTCTATACATCAAAACATTTCTCTAACCACATTTCAGTCACCAAAACAAATTACCTGTGACCCATTGTACATCCAAACCAAAAACATGGTTATCAGAGCACTCGTGTGGACTGTATGCTCTGTCTTCTTTGAAACTCCTCATCTGTGGCCAAAAACAGCTTTGGCTGTCCTCTGCAAGGATATTTTATTTTAGTTCCAGTAGCAGAGAAAATATTTTTTCACGTTTTTTTCTAATTTGGTTTCTCTTTGCTTCTACAAGCACTTTTCTACAAGCCCTGCCTGAAGAACTATAACAGTAAAGCTCCTTTGAAAGTGGGAGATGGATGGAAATGAGCTGTCTGTGGAAACTCACCTGTAGTTGGTTTGGGCCAAAAGGGGAAAGTGAAGGGAAGGGTGAATTTTATTTTAGTTTATTATTTTTCAAAGAGACAGGGTCTTGCTATGTTGCCCACATGGGGTGCAGTAGCTATTCACAAGCACAACCATAGCTCACTATAGCCTTGACTCCTGGGCTCAGTTGACCACACTGCCTCAGCTTCCCCAGTTGCTGGGACTGCAGGCATGTCCAGAAAGGGTGAATTTCTGAAGGCTTTGAGATTAGATTTCTAGACCATGATGATGATATACTTATGATGGGTTGGAAAAATGATTCTTTTATTTTTGTTTACTTACTTGTTTTTAAATTTTAAAGATGTGGAGTACAATTCAGGATTAGGTATACAAGAAAAATGATTTTTTAAAAAGGAAGAGATTGGCCAGGTGTGGTGGCTCATACTTGTAATCCCAGGACTTTGGGAAGCCAAGGCAGGAAGATTGCTTGAGGCTAGGAGTTCAAGACCAGTCTAGGTAACATAGCAAGACCCCATCTCTACAAAAATAATCCCTAGGGAGACTGAGTCAGAAGGATCTCCTGAGCCTAGAAAGTTGGAGCTATGGTGAGCTATGATCATGCCACTGCATTCCAGCTTGAGTGATAATGTAAGACCCTGACTCAAAAATTTTGTATACCCTATCATGTTTCAGATACCAGTGAATTTCCTCTGGACAGTGGGTGCAGAGAAGGCTCTGATAGCATTTGTTGACATCCAGCTTTTCTGCCTCAAAGTATTCTCAGAATGTAACACATTTCACACTTCCTTCTCAGAGACCAGTTTCCAAAGCTTTAGAGCAGATGTTTTAAAGAAACAGGTCAACATAGGATATACAGTGACAATATGAAACACCCTCCTTGACATTTTATTTACAATTGTTGGAAGTCAGTAAGTCATATGTGTGTGTATATTTTTCTCCTAGGTTCATTTTCCAGACACTGAAAGAGCAGAATGGTTAAATAAGGTAAGATTAGAATGTAGCAAATACCAGAAATTATTGGGGACTGGAGGATGAGATACCATCTTTCCATATTTGGGAGTTGGCAACATTTAGATTTTAGCAAGTTGGCTTTTGCTCCCCCAAATAACTCAGTCATAATTAGTATAATATGCTGTTTTCCGGAGAGTGAGAACTGTGTCTTTGAACTGAGAAAAGTATGGGTATGCTCACATTTGTATCTCCGACTACATGTCTTCTTTCCTGAACAGGCAGGGCTCAAGTTCATTTTATAATAATCATACATTTTTGAAAACATTATGAAAAAAAGAAAGAACTCTCAAGAAACCTAGTAATTGATGATAATTATTTTTTTAAAAAAAGATTTTTAGAGCAGTACACTTTGAATTAAATCTCTTTTGTCTCTGTATTTTATGAATCTTTAGGGCTATATAGTAAGCACTGTTGTGGGAAATGATCACCTTACATCACTGGAAGTTAGTCTGTCATTAAAAAAATCTGTGGGTGTTTATTAAGATTTATATAGTTTAAGAAGGTTTCCAGTAACAAGTTGAGATTACAGGACTTTTAGCAATCATTAGGTGTACTGAAATGCTAAGTAGAATATTTTACCAGAATTGTTAATTCCTGGAATATATTGGCTAATCAATATTGTTTTAATACATTTTAAAAATTGAGGTCATATTGATTTTGTATCACAAGAAGATCCTTCCCCCCTTTATTTTTTAAAACCAGACTTTGGTAAACTATGAGAGCATAATTCTTTGTGATAACTTAGTATAATATGTATTATAAGGTTTTGTTTGACACCAGTTCTTTTTCTTTTCCAGACTGTAAAACACATGTGGCCTTTTATTTGCCAGTTTATAGAAAAGTTGTTTCGAGAAACCATAGAACCAGCTGTGCGGGGAGCAAACACCCACCTTAGCACCTTTAGTTTCACAAAGGTTGACGTTGGTCAGCAGGTCAGTTTCTTCTTAAGTATCCTTACTTGTGCGTATGGTGGGATTGCTGTGAAAACATGAAAAAGTATGTATTTTTTAGAAAGGGAATGGCAGTAGCGGGATACAGCCGGGTCAGGGTGTGGGAGGGCACAACATCAATAAGGGTACCTGATCTCAAACCAGGCAAAGTGGGGACCAAAGGGAGGTCCAAACCTTACCTGTATGATGACCACTTGTAATCCTGAATTGTGCCCCACATCTTTTTTTTTATTTTTATTTTTGAGTTGGAGTCTCACTCTGTCACCTAGACTGGAGTGCAATGGCCACTCTCGGGCACCACAGCCTCAACCTGCTGGGCTCTGGCGATCCTTCCGCCTCAGCCTTCCAAGTAGCTGGAACTACAGGCATGAGCTACCAACCCCGGCTCATTTTTGATTTATGTAGAGATGAGGTCTCACCAAGTTGCCCAGGAGGATCCTGAACCTGCGGGCTCAGGCAATTCACTCACCTCAGCCTCCCAAAGGTGCGGGATTACAGGCTGAGCCACCGAGCCCGGCTGTGTCCCACATCTTTAAATTAAATAAATGAAAGAAAGAAAAGGAAAAAAGAAAAAATATGTATTTTTTATTTTATTTTATTTTTTGTTTTTTATTTGAGGTGGGGTCTTGCTATGTTACCCAGACCGGCCTTGACGTCTGGGCTCAAGTAATGCTCCTGCCTCAGCCTCCCAAGTAACTGGGTATATATTTTTAAAACAACTTTAAATGACATTCTGGAGAAAATCGCCCCTGAAGAAAGTCTGACTTGTGTGTGTGCCTGCACGTCCATTCAGGCTGCCTCTCATCCGCATGCCTTTTCCTGCCTCTGTCTGGTGGGTCCTTCTAGCACTCCCAGCCTCACTGTGCTGACCCTGCTAGTTCAGCCTTTGTTGCCTGGCTTCTCTTTAACATTTACTTCACTTTCTGTATCGTGTCTTCCTGCCGTCATGTCTTCCTGTCCCATATTCTGTCAGATTTACCTTTTCAGAAATACTAATTTTAAGCAGTCTGTCCTTTGAGAGAGTTTGATAAGTGAATTCGTGCTAAAGGTACAGGAATTGATAAGTGTAATGTGTTTACCCCTCTTGATACGTTAAAAAAAGCAACTGAGAGCCGGGCTCAGTGGCTCAGCCTGTAATCCCACACCTTTGAGAGGCTGAGGTGAGTGGATTGCCTGAGCCCGCGGGTTTGAGACCCGCCTGGGCAAGCGAGACCTCATCTCTACAATAAATCAAAAAAAATTAGCCGGGCGTGGTAGCGTGCACCTGTAATTCCGGAAGGCTGAGGCGGAAGGATCGCTGGAGCCCAGCAGGTCAAGGCTGCGGTGGCCGGGAGTGGCCACTGGCCACTGCACTCCAGTCTGGGTGACAGAGTGAGACTCCAACTCAAAAAAAAAAAAAAAGCAACTGAGGAGTCTAATGCTGTAATTATAGGCATCAGTTAATTACATAGGTAAAAGGAAACTCAAGACTGCATTTAAATGAGTGGATCTTGGCAAATTTTATTTTATTTAGTCAGTGTTTAAATAATTAGCAACAGTCCAAGATAACATTGTTTTTTATATGCCTTATAAAAACTCAGAATCAGACCGGGAGCAGTGGCTCAAGCTTGTAATCCCGGCACTTTGGGAGGCCAAGTTGAGAGGATTGCCTGAGTCCAGGGGTTCGAGACTAGCCTGGGCAACGCGGTGAGATCTCTTCTCTACAATAAATCAAAAAATTAGCTGGGTATGGTGGTGTGCACCTATAGTTCCAGCTACTTGGAATGCTGAGGCAGAAAAATTGCCTGAGCCCAGCAGGTTGAGGGTGCGGTGGTCGTGATCGTGCCACTGTACTCCAGCCTGGGTGACAGAGTGAGACTCCAACTCAAAAAAACCCCCCAAAGCTCAGAATCTGATAGTACTTTAAAACACACACATATAATTTGCACATATTGGTGCGTGCAGTACAGTTCAGGGTTGTGATAGATGTGGCCAAGAGAGGGTCTGGCCCAACTGCTGTGTGTATCTGTCACTTGCTGGTGGTTGTCAGTGTCTGCTCCACACTTTCCAGGCTACTGGTCATGGAAGCTGACTTTCTGTGTGCAGTGAATGTCCCATCTCAGAGGCAGAGCCTCTAGCCCGTGTTTCCAGTACAGGCTTAGGCATGGTGTTTGTCTGTATTCGCTTCTACTTCTCTTAGCTTTAGACCTCCAAATAAGGAGGCATGGCCATCCTGCTCAGGTGCCCACGGGACTGCAGAGGATGCCTTCTTGACACTTAAGATTTACCTTAACTTCCATAACCTAAAATGGTAATTACGGATGGGAGAAACACAATCACAAGTTAAAATGTGGTGTGTTTGCAGGAGTTTGCAACCCCTGCCTTACAGCAGTCTAACTTGTAATTGTGAGTTAAAGTCACAATTACAAGTTAGACTGCTGTAAGGCAGGGGTTGCAAACTCTTTCTGGTCACGGCCTGATCGTAAGTGTTACAGCTTTGACTCTACCTGATGGCTCAGTGGTACGTTCTCCTATGCTCCCTCCCTTCTTTTACAGCCCTTTAATCAGGGTTGTACAGAAACAGCTTTAAGGCCACATTTAGCCTGTAGACCATAGTTTGCTGTTTCCTAATGTAAAGTCTGCTTACATTTGTGGGTATTTAAAATTCTTTTTTTTAAAATTAGAGTCTCACTCTGTTGCCCAGCCTGGAGTGCAGTGGCACACTCATGGCCACCGCAGCCTCAACCTGCACGCACCACCATGCCCAGCTAATTTTTAAAAATTTATTATAGAGATGAGGTCTTGCCAAGTTGCCCAGGCTGACCTCGAACCTGTGGGCTCAGGCAGTCCTCTCACCTCAGCCTCCCAAAGTGCTGGGATTATAGGCATGAGCCACCATGGCCGACTGATGTTTAAAATTCTAACCCCAGTTTTTATTATATTTTATTTTAGGGGCAGTTTAATTATGTTTACGTTCTATTACACATGTTTTAAGTTTGCTACCAACTAAGTAAGAAGATCCTTGGAGAACAGTAAGACTATTAAGAGGAGTGTTGATTCAATAAAGGTAGCTTTGCCACTTTTGTCTCTGCATTGACATCTTACAAGTGGCAAGCAAACCTTGGCTGTCTGATGAAGGAACAAGTTAGATGGCGTGTGCGGTCCCTTGAAGGGTGCTTTGTTCAGACTCTGTGCTGGTCATGTCCCTTAGGCGACCTTCAGGTATTTGTTCTTTGTTAGAAAATGCTTAGTCATCTGGAATGGGCTCAAGCTCTTAATTACTCTGAGATGTAGTTTAAGAGGAGAAAGGGGAATATGTCATCTAATGCAAATGTTTAATGTGAAGATACTGCCACATATGCTCCATTTTCATTTCTTAGCATTCTGAGTTGATTGTTTCTTAATGGTTAGCAGTCTGTGTATGTCTTCCCTGGTGTCATCATAAAGGGAAAACAAAGGAATCTGGGAGAGTAGGGTATGTCTCGACTCTTGAGTAAAGGCTCAAAATTCTACAACTAGTTGAGAGGTAAGATTTTAAGACACCCAAGCTTGTCATAGTGTAAGGAGTAGTATCCTGAAAGTGAGACATTTCTTTATTTTAGGTATTTAATGCTCATATGTATGTCAAGAACTTTCTTAGAAGGGACTCTCAAAGTGATAAATGGGAAAAGGTTTTGAAATGATATTGTAACTGGACCCTTGAAATACATTTATTATAGTCTGTCTTTTCAGTCATTTATCTATATCATATATTTGGTATTGATAGTATACCTGCAAGCTTGTATTTTTTATTTACTCAGAAGCCCCACTTTTATGGAAATCTTAAAAAATGAAAAACTGGCTGGGCTCGGTGGTTCAGCCTATATTCCCAGCACTTTGGGAGGCCGAGGCGAGTGGATTGCCTGAGCCTGAGGGTTCGAGACCTACCCGGGCAACTTGGCGAGACCTCGTCTCTACAATAAATCAAAAATTAGCCAGGCATAGTAGCGTGTGCCTGTAGTTCTGGCTACTTGGAAGGCTGAGGTAGAAGGATCACCAGAGCCCAGCAGGTGAAGGCTGCGGTAGCCGGGAACATGCCACTGCACTCCAGTCTGGGTGACAGGGTGAGACTCCAACTCAAAAAAAAAAGAAATGAAATGAAAAATTGTAAGATATAAAGAAAAAGGAAATTATGTTTCAAACAGTGTAATAAGGATAGATTAGCAGGAGGGGATCAAATTAAGCCAGAAGAGACACAGAATAAAGGGCTTGAAAAGAGAGCAGATATTGTGATGTGCTAACAATATACTTAATGTTCATTGAGTACTTACTGTGTGCCAGGCTGTGCAATGAATTGTTTATATTTATTATATTGTTTAACTGCAAAGTAGCCTTATGAGATAGAAACAATTATTGCCTACATCTTACAAGTGAGGAAATTGAGGAATAGAGGTTAACTAACTGGCTGAAAATCAAGCAGCTTGAGCTGGGTATGGTGACTCATGCCTGTAGTCCTCTGAGAGGCCTAGGTGAGAAGGTTGCTTGAGCCCAGAAGTTTAAGATCAGCCTGGGCAATGTAGTGAGAATTCGTATGTACAAAAAAATAAAAAAATTAGCCAAGTGTGGTGGCACTTGCCTGTAGTTCCAGCTACTCAGGAGGCTGAGGCAGAAGGATCACCTGAGCCCAGGAGATCAAGACTGCAGAGCTGTGATTGTGCTACTGTGCTCTAGCCTGAGCAATAGAGTGAACAAACAAAGAAAAATACCCCAAGCCGCTTGTATATTGTGAAAGCAGAATTTTAATTCATGCTGTTGTCTAAAACCAAAGCTTATTGTCTTATTGTCTTTATTGAAGTGGACCCAAAAACACACAGAATTGTTTTTTGGAGGGTGGACCCTTGTAGTACAGGCTTCCCTTGCTAGGTAAGTGTTCTAATAACCCACTGGCACCACTTACCAGCAAGTATTGTTGTGAGAGGCTGCATTTGGCTTCAGTGAATTTATTTTTTGGAGATTCTTTCAGGGTGTTTGCCCGTTTCATGGTAGGTTATTTACGAGGCACCTACCCACACCATGCTCAGTGTTCAGCAGTTTTGTTTTATTTTGTTTTGAGTTGGAGTCCCACTCTGTTACCCAGACTGGAGTGCAATGGCTGCTCCCACCCACTGCAGCCTCGACCTGCTGGGCTCCGGCGATCCTTCCACCTCAGCCTTCCAAGTAGCTGGAACTACAGGCACATGCTACCACACCCGGCTGATTTTTGATTTATTGTAGAGATGAGTTCTTGTCAAGTTGCCCAGGTGGGTCTCGAACCTGCAGGCTCAGGCAATCCACTCACCTCAGCCTCCCAAAGTGCTGGGATTACTTTTTGACCAAAAACAGCATGACCCCTGTGCCCCCACCCTCCCTATTCACCCGATCCACCCTGAGCAACTTTTATTCTTGTTTCCCTAGATGAAAAAAGTACTCAAAGGAAAATGTTTTGCCAGTGTGGAAAAGATGAAATAAAAAATAGCAAAAGTATCCAAAGGCATCAAAATTAATGAGTTCACTAACTGTTTTGAGCAGGGGAAAAAGCATCTCAATAGGTATATTGCATCAAACATAGAATACTTTGAAGGTGACTGCATTTTAAACATGTAAGAATAAATACACAAATTTTAATAAATAAGTTCTGGGTCTTTTGGGGTTCCCCCTCATATCTGTATACTATCTTGTAAAGTTTGACTTTTTTTTTAACCTTTGAGTATTTTTAATTAAGCTACTTCTTGTTTCAGCCCCTCAGGATCAATGGTGTTAAGGTTTATACTGAAAATGTAGACAAAAGGCAGATTATTCTAGACCTTCAGATTAGGTAAGTTTTTATTTCTGCCATGTTTATTTATGCCATGGTTAATGATGCATAATGTCACTTAGCTATACATATATGATGCAGGATATAATGAGCACATATGATCTAGCAATTTCACTTCTGTTATATATACCCAAAATAGTTGAAAGCAGAGATTTGAGCAGATATTTGCACACTCACATTTATAGCAGCATTATTTACAATAGCTAAAAGGTAGAAGCAACCCAAGTATTTACGGATGGATAAATGGATAAGCAAAATGTGGTATATATTATTCAGCTTAAAAAAAAAAAAAAGAAAGCTGGGCTCGGTGGCTCAGCCTGTAATCCTACGCTTTGGGAGGCTGAGGTGAGTGGATTGCCTGAGCCTGAGGGTTCGAGATCCGCCTGGGCAACTTGGCAAGACCTCATCTCTACAATAAATAAAAAAATTAGCTGGGTGTGGTAGCGCACACCTGTAGTTCCAGCTACTTGGAAGGCTGAGGCCTAAGGATCGCCGGAGCCCAGCAGGTCGAGGCTGCAGTGGCCAGGAGCGTGCCACTGCACTCCAGTCTGGGCGACAGAGGAAATCCTGCCACATGCTACATGACATGATATAGATAAACTTTGAGGACATTGTGCTAAGTGAAATAAGCCAGACACAAAAGGATAACTACTGTATAATTCCACTTAATGAGGTACCTGGAGTAGTTAGATTCATAGAGACAGAAAGTAGAGTAGTGGTTGCCAGGGGCTGGGAGAAAAGGGTGAATAGGAAGTTAGTGTTTCATGGAGGAAGAGTTTCATTTATACAAGATGAAAAAAGTTTTGGAGATGGATGGTGGTCATGGTTGCACAACTGTTTTTGTTTTTTTGTTTTCTTTTTTTTGAGTTGGAGTCTTACGCTGTCGCTCAGGCTGGAGTGCAGTGGCATGCACTCACAGCTACCCCAGCATCAACCTGCTGGACTTTGGCGATCCTTCTGCCTCAGTGTCCAAGTAGCTGGAACTACAGGCACGCGCTACCACGCCTGGCTAATTTTTGATTTATTGTAGAGATGAGGTCTTGCCAAGTTGCCCGGGCTGATCTTGAACCTGCGGGCTCATGCAATCCACTTGTTTCAGTCTTCCAAAGTGCTGAGATTACAAGCTGAGCCACTGAGCCCAGCCGATTGCACAACTTTATGAATATATTTAATACCACTGAGTTTCACATGTAAAAATAGTTAAGGTAGTACATTTTGTTATGTGTATTTTAACACAATTTTTAAAAGTGGGAAGGAAAAAAGAAATAGAAGGTCTGCTAAGTACCATGCCTAGCACAGTAAAGGTGAGCTTCTTTGTTTCTTTTTTTTCTTTTTTTTGAGTTGGAGTCTCACTCTGTCACCCATGCTGGAATGCAGTGACATGTTCCTGGCCACTGCAGCCTCAACCTGCTGGGCTCTGGCAGTCCTTCTACCTCAACCTTCCAAGTAGCTACCACACCTGACTAATTTTTTATTTATTGTGAAGACGAGGTCTCGCCAAGTTGCTCGGGTGGGTCTCGAACCCACAGGCTCAGGCAATCCATTTTCCTCGGCCTCCCAAAGTGCTGGGATTACAGGCTGAGCCACCAAGCCCAGCTGCTTCTTTGTTTCTTGTCCTCGTTCTTCCTTGAACTTGCTCACGGCTTCTGGCTTTCTGTGTGAGGCCTAATAACATACTGCATGTGATGACTAGTGAGTGCTGTGGACTCAAAACAACTGTGGGGTTGTTAGCAGCTCAGAGTTGTTCTTTTTTTGTTCATCGACTAAGGATCATATTGTCATCTTTGAGTTTCCAAAGTACATCAGTATAGTGGATGTACAGAGTTGTTACTGATTACCTTTACTTTAGAGAGACGCATAGAACGTCTTTAATATGAAAAAAATCTGCATCTTTAAAATATTTGGCACTAGTGCAAATACTGTTGTCAGTGGAATAAAAAAGGAGGCCCACTTTGTCTTATGTTAGTCTGTGCCTTAAGCCTGCCCACCGGGGCTGCTACTAAGCTTCACAAGGATGGAAATGTGCTATGTTGTTCAGTGTCTCCAGCACTGAGTAGATTTTCCACATACACTTATTAAATAAAAATTGGAATGAATCAGTCAGTGAGTGCCATTTTGAAGATGCAGTCTGGTTTTTATGTTTTTAGCCACTATTAAATATGCAGAGTATCCTCAGCTATTTATGTCTCCAAACAAAAATGCATTCTACTTTGCTATGAGTTCCAGACATGGACTTTAACTAAATTAGCAATAGAGATGGGATGGGGGGAAGGAGTAATTAAAAAGTATTAGGAAATATAATGATCAAGTCTTAAGGTAAAGAAGAAAAATTTTTGTGACAGGTGATTGGTGATTTTACCAACTAGGTAGAGAATAATTCTCAAAGAGAGGAATCTGTAGGTATTGCCTTTAACAGCAGGATGGTAAGTATTGAAACAATTTTATCCCAGATCCCTTTTGTTAATATTTTGTTCATCTGCTGAGACACTACCTGATGAATGTTTCTCAAACTTCCCCACCAACATTGTGGGGCAGGATTATGATGTTCTGCTTCAAGAAGTCAAGGATGGGGTAGAATCGTACAATTATTCCATACAAAAAGTATTTGACATTTCATGTTTATGTTAAAAATAGATGCAAACCTTGCATTCAACATCATAATCATGTTTGCTTCATATTCATGTTTGAAATGGCTTAGTCATTAAGAAAAATTGAGGCCCCAAATAGACGTTCTGTTTCCAACTTTTGACATCACAGAACCCTGGGGCACTGTAAGTTTTTTCATGATTGGGGAGCAAGGATGTAAAATAAAATCTAAACTTTTTAGTGTTCTGAGCAAACACTGGATTTGTAAGATAAATGAAAACTACATCTTATCAGAAGACTGCTTCAGAAGTTGCATTTGGTTATTTACATTTTCCTTTGAAAATTGATATTTTTATTTGGTTAAGATTTTTATATGTAATAACAAATATGTGTGTGTATACATATACATATGTATGTATACACACACACACACACATGTATGTATTATTCCTCACGGGTGTCGTAGCAGTGTTGAATATGGTGCCTCCCACCTGGAGCAGTAAAACGCTATAATATGATGGGCCACATTTTAGAGTTTTAACCTACAATCTGATTTTGATTGCTTTCCAGTCATCTTATTCAGATTATGTACGTTGCAACTCTATAATGATTAAGGAAACAGTTAATTTCACTCAGCTTGTGTAATGCAGAATTTTTTCTTTGCTAGTTTTGTAGGAAACTGTGAGATTGATTTGGAGATCAAACGATATTTTTGTAGAGCTGGTGTAAAGAGCATACAGGTACGTTTTTAAAAAATTTCGTAGCTTCCTAAAGTTCCCTTAGCATATTCAGAAAAATTGTGAAGTTTGTATTAGCTTGAATTTTTTTGAAGTTAAGCATTTGTTTGTAGGTCGTAGTTGAGAAAAACATGCAGTCATGCTTGAAAGTTACTAAAATTCTCATGCAGACGTCTTGCATGGAGTAAATGGCCTTGCAGAGTTGTTTTCTATTATATATTTTGGTTTCCTGTTTGAGTTTAGATTCATGGTACAATGCGGGTGATCTTGGAACCATTGATTGGAGACATGCCCTTAGTTGGAGCTTTGTCAATCTTCTTCCTTCGAAAACCAGTAAGTCAAAATTTATTTCATTTTTAATCTTTCCATGTAGTGACAAAAATATATACCTACAGAAGAATGCATAAAGCAAAGAAACAAAATTTTATTTAACTTTTTTCTCTTTCTGATACATGAATCCTGTGAGTTTTTTCATACCTCTTTGTGCTTTAACTGAGGACTTCATCACTTGATAAACAACTTTCTTTCCTGATTATAAAAATAATGTTTATTAAAGAAAATTTGAAAACAGACTTTAAAAAAAAATTTTTTTTTTTGAGTCATGTAAATGGCTATTGCCCATGCTGGAATGCAGTGGCATGTTTACTGCCACTGCTGGACTCAGGCAATCCTTCCAAGTAGCCGAAACTGTAGGCTTCCATGCCTGGCTACCATGCCTAGCTAATTTTTTTTTTTTTTTTTTTTTAGTTGGAGTCTCACTCTGTCGCCCAGACTGGAGTGCAGTGGCCACTCCTGGCCACCGCAGCCTCGACCTGCTGGGCTCCAGCGATCCTTCCGCCTCAGCCTTCCAAGTAACTGGAATTACAGGCGCACGCTACTACGCCCGGCCAATTTTTTGATTTATTGTAGAGATGAGATCTCACCAAGCTGCCCAGGCGGGTCTCGAACCCGTGGGCTCAGGCAGTCCACTCACCTCAGTCTCCCAAGGTGCGGGATTACAGGCTGAGCCACCGAGCCTGGCTGAATTTTCTGATATATTGTAGAGATGAGGTCTCGCCAAGTTGCCCAGGCTGGCCTCGAATCCCTGAGCTCAGGCAGTCCTCTCACCTTAGCCTCCCAAAGTGTTGGGAACACAGGCTTGAGCCACCACGCCCAGCCAACATAGACTTTTTTTAAAAAGTATAGGTGACAGCTAACATTTTATTTAGCACCTATCACTGAGTATGGTTTATAGATGTTTGCTCATAACTCTAGCTAAATATTAGCATTATTTCCTTTTATTATTCAGGAACTGAAATTTTGAGAGTCTTAATTGTCCACATTGCACAGCTAGTAAGTTTTGGAGCCTGCACATAGATCCAAATCAGTCTGATATAGAATTCATATTCCTAAACACTTTGTTGTATTGACTTACCTATAGCCCTCCCTCTAACCCCCTTCCAGTGGTAAGTGCTGCTATCATTTGAATGCATCCCCTTCCTTTTTGGTTGTACATTTGATGACCTGCACATACGGTTTTATATGCAGGTTGAGTATTTTTAATTTGAAATGCTTGGGACCGCAAGTATTTTGGATTTTAGAATTGCATTATACTTATATTTCAGTAAGTATTTTCTTTGAGCATCAAGTCTCTACACTCAGAAAGTTTTGGATTTTGAAGCGTTTTGGATTTTCAGATTAGGGATGCTAAACCTGTACTGTGTTTTTTTGTTTGTTCTTTAGGGTTTTCTTGAGTTGGAGTCTCACTCTGTCGTCCAGGCTGGGGTGCAGTGGCATGCTTATGGCCACCGCAGCCTCAACCTGCTGGGCTCAGGCGATCCTTCCGCCTCAACCTTCCAAGTAGCTGGAACCATGCCTGGCTAATTTTTTGAATTATTGCAGAGACAAGGTCTCACCAAGTTGTCAGGCTGGTCTTGAACCCCGGGACTCAGGCAGTCCTCTTGCCTCGGCCTCCCAAAGTGCTGGGATTACAGGCATGAACCACCACACCCGGCTCTGTACTGTGGTTTTAAAATGTCATAAAGAGCCGGGCTCAGTGGCTCAGCCTGTAATCCCAGCGCTTTGGGAGGCTGAGGTGAGTGGATTGCCTGATCCCGCGGGTTAGAGATCTGCCTGGGCAACTTGGCGAGACCTCATCTCTACAATAAATCAAAAAATCAGCCGGGCGTGGTAGTGCACGCCTGTAATTCCGGCTACTCAGAAGGCTGAGGCGGAAGGATCATCGGAGCCCAGCAGGCGAGGCTGCAGTGGCCAGGAGCGGCCACTGCACTCCAGTCTGGGCGACAGAGTGAGACTCCAACTCAAAAAAAAAAAAATGTCATAAAGACTTTTTTTGATTGATTTTCTAACATTTAGATAAGTCAGAATGTTATTTCACATTGTTAACCTTCCCCCCCTTTGTTTTTGCTTGTAAGTAGTTAATACTTACTGTTCACTACTAGCCACAAAACTAAGGCAACACAACTATTAATCCTACCAGAGAGACTCATTCCTTTTTACCTAGTCTCCTGCAGCCTCTAATTGGCTTCTGCCTTTGCTGTCCTTGTGTTCATCATCATCAGGGTAACCTCAAAGTACAGACTGACCTACTGGGATTGTCTCTTTCTTGCAGTCAAGACTGTGGTGATTTAGACAGGCTCTCTCTTTCTAGCCTCATTTCCTACTACTGCCCCAGTAAGCATTCCAAGTTCCACAAGATGCATTCTAAGAAAAGTATCAGCCCCATACTGCTGTCTCCTTGTGCCTTTTTCCCAGAATGCTTTATTTGACTATTTAGTATCACTTATTTTCGGCAAATTTCTGCACATTGCTTTCTAGGACAGAGTCGTAGTCCTGTAGTGTCACAGTTAACATTAACTCTTTGAAACTAAGAACCATATTTGTCTTCATAGAGTTCAGTAGATGTCTGATGGATGAATTGAACTGTTTCTAAAACAATTTTTAATATATGCCATTTAGTAACTCTTGATGAGTCCTTTATGGATGCACTCTGAACATCATGTATTATTTAAAATAAGGACATTTGACCAGGCTCGGTGGCTCAGCCTATAATCCCAGCACTTTGGGAGGCCGAGACGAGTGGATTGCCTGAACCTGTGGGTTTGAAACCAGCCCAGGCAACTTGGCAAGACCTCATCTCTACAATAAAATTTTTAAAAAATAGCCAGGAGTGGTAGCATGCGTCTCTAGTTCCGGCTACTTGGAAGGCTGAGGTGGAAGGATCACTGGAGCCCAGAATGTCAACGCTGGGGTGGCCGTGGGCATGCATGCCACTGCACTCCAGCCTGGGTGAAGGAGTTGAGACTCCAACTCAAATAAATAAATAAATAAATAGTAAGTAAATACCATAAGAACATTCATTTGTATAATTTAATTCAAATAAATTAATAAAAATTTTTATTTGGTTTTTAAGATATGGGCTTATCTAGACCAGACTAAATTTACCTACAGGTGGTACTTTTTCTGTATAAAAACATAAACAGAATTATATGTCATCACTTTCTATTATCGCTAAAATTCTCATTTGCTTATTATTGCTTATTTAATGGGCTTATTTTGAATGCGTTTTAAGTGCAGAAAAATGGTAACATGTAAAAGAAAGCCTTTGTGTCAAATTTCACTTTATTAAAATTTTGGGAAATGAGATTTATAAGATTTAAAATTTATGTTTTTTTTAATGCCAGGTGTTGAAAAGCTAGTATGTTTAAGAAACTAACTTCATTAATGACCCAAAAAACTAATCTTTAACAAATTGCTAAGTATTTTAAATGTATTTTTAGGCAGGAGCATTTTTAACAATTGAAAGAAAGGGCTCCTGCCTCCTCTAGTTCAGAATGTAACAAAATCCAAATCTTTTAAGTCTTCCTCTAAACGTAGTAATACTTTTACTTAGTTTGGATCTCCCGCGGATGAGTTTACTTTTAAAATAGCATTGTAATATTAACTTCCAAATGAAATTTTAGTCTTCAGAAAAGAAGGATGAGACTGAAAAGTTCAGGATCACTCATTTCCTTATATGGTGAATAAAGTCACCAAACATGCTTCAGGGAGAAGGAAATTTTTTTCAGTTACTTTTTACTGGAAAATATGAGAACAGAATTTATTGCTAGCTGCCAAGTAATTCTTCCTTACCCTGGTGAAAAATAAATCTAGAAGTTTTGGTGTTTTTTTTTACTTTTTACTACCTAGGTGATTTAGAAGTATAGTGCCAGAGACCTTTATGAAACCGTGACATATTTTTCTATTTGTTAGTTTCTTTAGTTTGGATAATGTGGTACTTGTTGGAAGAAGGCAACCCTAAGCATTCCTTGAGTGATGAACTTTTAGTGCCTAGGAGAAAGCAGTGCAGTATGATTGAGTGACAGACTTATGTGCTTTGCAGCCTGGCTTTCCACTCTTAGTTCTTTCTCTTTTTAACTGTGTCCTTTGAGCAACTTATTTTATTCCTCTAAGCCTCAGTTTCCCATCTGTTATATGGCAATGACAGTAATACCTATCTCATACATTTAAATGTGAAAAATAAATTTCAGTGAATATAAACTGCCAAGTGCAGTGCCTAAGACATCTAAGTATTCAGAAATTTAAGAAATTAAATATTTTCCTATATGTAGATTTAGCATTCTAGTGAAGTCTTGAAACTAGAAGTCTAGAGGTTAATTATTGGTAAGGAGAAGAGCTTGGATACATGTTTTGATAAGAACTGTGACAGTTGGTGTTTGCCATTCCAGGGAATCATTCTCACTTGATAGTTGTTGGATATACTCAGGTGTACATTCTTAGTGGTGTTTCAGAGTCCTTAGTCTTTTTTAGATTTATCCCACAAGTACAGGATTAGACAAGAGGTAATCCATTAGGTCATTCCCAGAACTTCTCTAAGAGATGGTCCTAGCCTTGCTGCTGATATGTTTGTTCATCTTCAGGGAGTCTTCCCACTGAATGCGGAGGTGCTGGCTTCTGGCTCCTTTTGAGCCATAGATTCCATTTCTTCATGTGTTAAATGCAAATAACATTTTTCATTAAGAGAAGAAATTGAGCCAGGCTCTGTGGCTCAGCCTGTAATCCCGTGCCTTTGGGAGGCTGAGGTGAGTGTATTGCCTGAGCCCGCGAGTTCGAGACCCGCCTGGGCAGCGAGACCTCATCTCTACAATAAATCAAAAAAATGATCCAGGCATGGTAGTGCATGCCTGTAATTCCGGCTACTTGGAAGGCTGAGGTGGAAGGATTGCTGGAGCCCAGCAGGCAAGGCTGCAGTGGCCGGGAGCAGCCACTGCATTCTAGTCTGGGCAACTGAGTGAGACTCCAACTCAAAAAAAAAAAAAAAAAGAGAAGAAATTGAATTCTATTAGCATGGGACTCCCGAAATCAAAGTGCCTTAAGCAAAGGGAAAGGGGAAAGGAGAGGGTTTTATTTAAAAATAAAAATAGCCTGTGTTGGTGTCTCATGAAACTTACACAGAGGACTGCAGTTGAATCTCAGGAGCAGAGGGGAACCAGGAGGTCAAGAGTCAGGGCCACAGACACATCTACAGATTCAGAGCACACATGAAGTAGGCTGACAGCTCTTGAGGTATTCATCCTGCCAAGTTTCCTATGTGTTTTTTGGACCTGTGGTTTGTTATTTTTATTGTTTTGGACAGTCATGCTCTACTCCAGTGACAAGGGTACAAGGTAGCTGCCTGTTGTCCTGGGTCTCAGGCCAGAGCACTCTTGATGACCGTTCCCTCTCCTCCCTGTGCTTTGTGTCTTTGATTGGTCTTTTGCAGGAGAGAGTCTGCATTCTGTCTGGGCCTGGGACTGTGTCCTGCCATGCCCCCAGTGGATCTCTCCCCTAGCTGCAGTGGGTCCCCAACTGTGCTTCCCTTCCTTTTGGCTTCTGTCCCTGAAGGTAGAAGGTGGGATGAGACTTGCTTTGTGCCTTTCTGCAGTGGCAGCTGCTTCCTCCCTGAACTCATCCCCATGGAAAGTGTTCTTTGTGGGCCCCAGTCTTTGTACACACTGTGGCCGTGCAGTTTTGTACACACTGTGGCCAAGTGGTTGTACATAATAACTCTGTGTGTGTAGATCTCTGGCTCATCTACACTTGGCTGTTGGCACTTCATTAGGATCTAGCTGGAGTCCTTTCATCTGCTCCTGTGGGGGCCTCATCCTCCTTCAAGCTCTACTCACTCCTGCCTTTCCTTCATTGGAGCTGCCTCTAGGGAAGGATTTCAGACTGGCAGGTGAGACCTCAACTCTCCCCTGTGATCATGAGTGCTGCTCTCAGAAGTCTTGGGGACTTAAAAAAGTAAAAACATCCTTGAACTTTACCACCATCTCAAATCTTCTACATCAAAAACTGGAGAATGGTGGAAACCATCAGTCTGTACTTTTAGCAGTTTTCCCATGTGATGCTTATTCTGAACAGTAGAACCTAATGCAGTTAGGATGCCTGGCATATTGTAAGCCAAGTTGCTGTTGCTGAACTGTAAATTTTACTGCAGACAATGCATTATGGAACAGTAGAGAGAAAAGGACATTTTTGTGGTTTTAATGAAATATGTAAATATGTTTGTGTTGTTCCAGCTGAAACTTGACACCCTTTTACAGCCATAGACCGTGTTACACATTGTTTCTCATAGAAGAACCCCAGCAGCTCCGAGGTGACTTCCTGTCCTTTGGAAATGCATGTTCCACTGACTCTTCAGTTTCCCGAAATAGAGATCTTAGTCATCAGAGGCTGTGGCTCTGTTATCCTGAGGCGTGTGCCTTGGGGAGGGAAGGGAGCATGCTAATTTTAGTTGCTTTTCCAAGGGCACTTTCTACAGCCTTGCCTTGATCAGGTCCCTCCTGCTGGTTCCTCTCTGGTGTTCTTATGCAGTCTTTTCAGACTGAGCTTTTAAACCCCTCCTTCTCTCAGACTCTCTCATGCACTTATTCTCTCACACTCATACTTTTTCTCTCACATACCCCCTGGGTCTTTCACACAGTTTCTCACACATTCATCCTCACACTTCTCTCATATACTCATTATCACACTCTTTTTTTAAACTAAAAAAACTACAAACTTCAGAGACAAGGTCTTGCTCTGTTACCTAGGCTAGGGTGCAGTGGTGTGATCATAGCTCACTATAGCCTCGAACTCCTGGGCTGAAGCAATCCTCCTGCCTCAGCCTCCCTAAGTGCCACCATGCCTGCCTAGTCTTTTTTTTTTTTTTTTAATAGAGATGTGGGGTACAAGTGAGGATTCACCACATAAGTAGGCAGCATGTGGGTGAAGTTTGGGCTTCTTTTTTTTGATATTTTTTGAGTTGGAATCTCACTCTGTCGCCCAGGCTGGAGTGCAGTGGCACACTCATGGCTACCCCAGCGTCAACCTGCTGGCTCCGGTGATCCTTCCGCCTCAGCCTTCTAAGTAGCCAGAACTACAGGCACACACTCTCACGCCCAGCTAATTTTTTTGTTGTTTTATTGTAGAGATGAGGTCTTGCCAAGATGCCCAGGCGGGTCTCGAACCCACAGACTCAGGCAATCCACTCGCCTTGGCCTCCCAAAGTGCTGGGATTACAGGTTGAGTCACCAAGCCCAGTCCTGAATAGTCTTTTAAAATTACTTTTGTGAGGCGGAGGCGAGTGGATTGCCTGAGCCCACTGGTTCGAGACCTGCCCAGGCAACTTGGCGAGACCGCGTCTCTACAATAAATAAAAACCTAGCCAGGCATGGTAGCATGCACCTTTAGTTCCGGCTACTTGGAAGGCTGAGGTGGAAGGATTGCTGGAACCCAGCAGGTCGAGGCTGCAGTGACCCGGAGTGTGCTACTGCACTCCAGTCTGGGCAACAGAATGAGACTCCAACTCAAAAAATAAAAATAAAAAATAAAATTACTTTTTGTGGAAATGGGGTCTCACTGTGTTGCCTAGGTTGGTCTCAAACTCCTGGCCTCAAGCAGTCCTCCTGTTGAGGAACTGCTTCTCAGGAGTGCTTTATCAGCAAGATGTGCAGGCACACATCATTTTTATTACACTTCATTTTATTGCACTTCAAAGGTATTACATTTCTTAAAAATCAAAGGTTTGTAACATCCCTGTATCCAGCAAGTCTATTGGCACCGCTTTTTCAATACGTTGCTCACTTGTCCTTATGCCATATTTGAGGAATTCTTGCAGTATTTCAAACTTTTAAATTATCATTTTATCTGTTATGGTGATCTGTGATCGTTGATGTTTCTATTGTAATTGTTTTGGGGTGGCATTGAACTGTGCCCATATAAAATGGCAAACTTAGTCGAGAAATGTTATGTGTTCTGTTTGTTCCAACAATTGGCTGTTCTCCCACGTTGCTCCCTCTCCTCAAGCCTCCCTATTTTCTGAGATGCAGTAATATTGACATGAGGCCAGTTAATAACCTTACAATGACCTCAAAGTGTTCAAGTGAAAGGAGGAGTCGCACCTCTTCCACGTTAAATTAGAAGCTGATTTACTGAATATATTAAACTCACTGTTGAGACCCACTGCTCAGAAAAAGAAAAAAAGAATCATTTCTAAATACTACTGCTCATTGGCAGTGTACTTCATCACCCAAGAACTTAATGTTGCTTTCATGCCTGCTTACATAGTTACCTGTCCATTCTGCAGTCCATGGATCAAGGAGTAATTTTGACTTTAAAGTCTTATTGAGAAATACATTTTGTAAGACTATAGCTGCCAAAAATAGTGATTTCTCTGATAGAACTGGGCAAAGTAAATTGAAAACCTTGAAGTTACAATGCAAGCACCTGCATGGCACAATAATCAGAAGACAACCAAGTGATGCCTGCTTCATCTGCACAGTTATGAATGCAAGAGCCATACAAACTCCAGGAAGAGGTTGCTCTGCTAGGGAAGGCAGCAGGCACGCTTCTAAATAAAATTAAGTAAGACCAGTATAGTTAAAGAAAATAAGGGGGATATAATTCAAAGATGCTACTTAATAAACAAATGTTCCTATACCTCCAAGATACTCCAGATCAAATTCCAGAGCACTACAGTAAAGCAAATAGCACAATACACAGTGCTTGCATTGAAATAAAAGATTCGCCATTCTAGATGCCATTAAGAACATTTGTGGCCGTATGCAGTGGCTCAAGCCTGTAATCCCAGCACTTTGGGAGGCTGAGGCGAGAGGATTGCCTGAGTCCAGGGGCTCATGACCAGCCTGGGCAACTTGGTAAGACCTCGTCTCTACATTATATAAAAAAAAAAAAAAATCAGCCAGGCATGGTAACGTGCTCCTGTAGTTCCGGCTACTTGGAAGGCTGAGGCGGAAGGATCGCCTGAACCCAGCAAGTCGACACTGGGGTGGCTCTGAGCATGCCTCTGCACTCCAGCCTGGCCAACAGAGGGAGACTCCAATTCAAAAAAATAATAATAATAATTTGTGAGAAGGTAAAAATGTTAACATTAATTGCAGTTTAGAAGAGTTGATTTTTTTTTTTTTTTTTTT
>NW_007253410.1:271274-299594 GCF_000164805.1 Carlito syrichta
GCCCGACTGATTTTTTTGATTTATTGTAGAGATGAGGTCTCGCTGCCCAGGCAGGTCTTGAACCTGCAGGCTCAGGCAATCCACTCACCTCAGCCTCCCAAAGGCGCGGGATTACAGGCTGAGCACCCGAGCCCGGCTAGAAGAGTTGATTTTTAACCCTCATGTTTGACTTTGAGGGATTCAAGACTTCAGTGAAGGGAGTAATTATAGATGAGGTAGAAACAGCAAGAGAACTAGAATTAGAAGTGGAGCCTGAAGATGTGACTGAATTGCTGTAGTCTCATTATCAAACTTGAATGGATGAGGAGTTGCTTCTTTTTTTTGTTTGTTTGTTTGAGTTGGAGTCTCACTCCGTCGCCCAGACTGGAGTGCAGTGACTGCTCCCGGCCACCACAGCCTCGGCCTGCTGGGCTTCAGTGATCCTTCCACCTCAGCCTTCTAAGTAGCTGGAACTACAGGCACGTGCTACCACACCCGACTAATTTTTGATTTATTGTAGAGATGAGGTCTCACCAAGTTGCCCAGGTGGGTCTCGAACCCTCAGGCTCAGGCAATCCACTCACCTTAGCCTCCCAAGGCGTGGGATTACAGGCTGAGCCACCGAGCCCTAGGAGTTGCTTCTTATGAATAAGCAAAGAAAGTGGCATCTTGAGCTGGAATAATATACTGGTGAAGATGCTGTGAACATTGTGGAAATGACAACAAAGGATTTAGAATATTCCATACACTTAGATGATAAAGCAGTGGCAGAGTATGAGAGGACTGACTCCAATTTTGGAAGAAGTTCTACTGTGGATAAAATACTGTCCAACTGTATCACATGCTACAGAGAAATTTTTTGTAAAAGAAAGAGTCAGTTTATGTGGCACACTTTATTGTCTTATTTTAAGAAATTGCCACAGCCACCCCAACCTTCTGCAAGTACTATCCTGATCAGGCAGTGGCCATCAACACTGGGGAAACATCTTCCACTAGCAAAAAGATTATTACTCACTGAATGCTCAGGTGTTCTTTAGTATTTTTTTCTAGCAATAAGGCATTTTTTAATTAAGACATGTATATTATTTTAGACACACTGCTATTGCATACTTAACAGACTACAGTATAATTTCATATGTACGGGGAAACCAAAAAATTTGCTTGACTCCTGTATTGCACTGTTTGCTTTACTGTGCTGCTCTGGAACTTGATCTTCAGTGTCTTGGAGGTGTGCCTGTATAGGAACATTTGTTTATTAAGTAGCATTTTTAAATTCTATCACCCTTATTTTTCTTTAACTGTACTGGTCTACTTCATTTTATTTAGAAACATACCTGCTACCTTCCTTAACAGAGCAACCTCTTCATGGAGTTTGTGTGGCTCTTGCATTCATAACTATGCAGATGAAGCAGGCATGACTTGGCTATCTTCTGATAAGTGTGTCATGAGAGTTCTTGCATTGTAACTTGAGTTAAGTGCAAAATTCTGTGTTGTATCTTGATACATTCTTATTTTCTGAAGTAGATTAGTGATCCAGAGAAACAATTCAGGCTGGGTACAGTGGGTCATGCCAATAATCCCAGCATTTTAGGGGGCTGAGGCAGGAAGATTGCTTGAGCCTAGGAGTTTGAGACCAGCCTAAGCAACATAGCGAGAACTCATCTACAAAAAATTAGCCAGTCATGGGTGGCATGTGCCTGTAGTCCCAGCTACTTGGGAGACTTGAGGCAGAAGGATCACCCAAACCTAAGAGGTCGAGGCTGCGATGAGCCATGATTATGCTACCACTGCATACCAGCCTGGGTAACAGAATGAGACCCTGACTCAAAAAGATAAAAAAATAAAATAAACAATTCAGAACTAAATGATAAAATCCTGTTATAATGCCCTTTTGTTTTCCTTATGTTCTTGAGTCAGAGTCTTATTCTGTTGCCCAGGCTGGAGTGCAGTGGCATGATCACGGCCACGGCAGCCTTGACCTGCTTGACTCAGGTGATCCTTCCACCTCAGCCTCCTGAGTAGCGGGGAATATAAGCATGCACTACTGTGCCCAGCTAATTTTTTGACTTATTGTAGAGACAAAGTCTTGCCAAGTTGCCCAGGCTGGTCTCCAATCCCTGGATTCAGATAATCTTGCCTTCACCTCCCAAAGTGCTGGGATTACAGGTGTGAGCCACAGCACCCAGCCTTATAATGCCCTTTTAAATTTTAGTTTTCCCATATGCAGGTGTTTTTGTACAACCAGGATATTTTGTTGTGACAGGGAATATTTGTTCCTTTTTAGGCTCTGAAGAGACTCTCTGATCTTATGGTATGAGAAGAGAAAGGAAAATGAGCCCTTAAATCAGAGAGGTTATAAATTTATTCATATGATTTAGAATATGTAGGTTTAGCTAGGTGATTTGGAATATTCTATTTTTCACACAATTTTGTATCCCTAGTTATAATACCATCGTCATTATAACATTTTTTCCTACTGGTGATTAGAATAATTGCCCCTGTCCTGGAATCAGCCATTAAAAAAAATATATTTCTCCAGTTCCTTTTAGTGGAAAGTGTATTTAGAGATCATAGTTCAGGGGCTGAGACTGTTGAGTTACCACTGTTTCTAGGCCTATTCAATGAGTGGACCCAGGAATATAACATTTATTTTAAAGAGGAAATAAAACACATTTCATACTGATATTCACAACCCAAATTTAAGATTATTTGCATGTTTTTCCCCCGATTTCTGTATTTATATCTCATTTCTCTTATGCTAAGAAATCTTAGTCTTTCAGGATCTTAAATTGTTTTTTGTTTTTCTTTTTTGAGTTGGAGCTTCACACTCTGTCACCCAGGCTGGAGTGCAGTGCTCACAGCCACCACAACCTTGACCTGCTGGGCTCAGGCAATCCTTCTGCCTCAGCCTTTCAAGTAGCTAGAACCACAGGTGTGTGCCACCATGCCTGGCTAAATTTTTGATTTATTGTAGAGATGAGGTCTTGCCAAGTTGCCCAGGTTGGTCCTGAACCCCTAGACTCAGATAGTCCTCTTGCTTCTGCCTCCCAAAGTGCTGGGATTATAGGCGTGAGCCACTGTGCCTGGCTTTTTTTTTTTTTTTTTTCCTTCAAGTTTTGGTCTATCCAAAGGAATCTTGACTTGACTTTTGTAGTTCATATTTATTTACAACCACCTAATTCCAAAATGGACTTGAACAGTTTTGTTACTCAACTATGTGGGTAATTGAGATCATGCAATTTCACTTGCATTTCTTCTACAAATGTAAAACACCAGTAATTCTGTTATATGCAATTGTATTAGGAAAAGTAGTATTTCTAATCAATAGCATTTACCAGTCCATATCTACTTAATGGAATCTTAGCTAATTATATAGGAATTATCCTTAGATAAATAATTACAAATGTTGAATGAATGGATAGAACATGTTTTGCTCACTGGAAAATACAAATTAAGATATTGTAAAGTGTCATCATTTAATTGCCAATTGGGCTGATTTTTATAGTGTGTGTGTTTTTTTTTGTAAAAGTATGGAAAAAGGACATTCTTATACATTTTTGGTGGGAGGTAAATTGGTATAGTATTTCTAGTGGGTGGGCAGGTACTATTTGTTAAAATTAAAAATGAACATAGGTCAGGCACGGCAGCTTAAGCCTGTAATCCCAGCACTTAGGGAGGTCAAGGCGAGAGGATTGCTTGAGCCCAGGAATTCGAGACCAGCCTGGGCATCTTAGTGAGACCTCGTCACCAACTCCAAAAAAAAAAAAAAGTTGAACATAAATCTTCAACCTGAAATCCCAGTTTTTTAATGCTAGTGGGCATACGAATATAAGAAATGACTGTAAAAAGATGTTGGCAGAACCATTAATTATAATAAAAGAAAAAAATTGTCAGTATTCTAAGTGTCTATAGGAGAATGAGTAAATAAATTATTTTATGGTTTTACTAGAGAAATCTATTATCAGGAAAACTACTATCGTCATCAAAAAGCAAAAACAGGCAGTTCTTTGTGTACCACCAGGGAAAGATGTCCTTGATGCATTCCAAAGTGGGGGGGAAAAGGTGTAGAGTACTAACACATTTTGTTTATAAAGACACAACCCTATGTGCGTTTGATTTGGTAATTGGAAATAGTTTATTTAGGGTACTTAATCTTTTCGCCCTTTTTTTAAAAACAGCTCTTGGAAATTAACTGGACAGGACTGACTAATCTTCTGGATATCCCTGGATTGAAGTAAGTGTCATGTCAAGTCCCTAAACATTAGCCTGTTGTGTTGATGATGTCATGTACATTTTCAGAGATGGTAAAGTCCAGATAGAATTAGTGCCTTCTCCACAGGCTCTTGTGAGAAGCAAGTAAAGAAAGCATAGGTGAGTTTTGTTCTAGCCACGTAAAAAACTGCTTGCATACAAATACCACAGTGGAGTGACTGTAGGAGTGTTGGGCTGAGTATTTACCCTTCCTTTGCCTCTGTTCATCACTTTGGCAGTTTGAAAAGTAGCAGCCTTTTACTATTCTTTTTTGAGTTGGAGTCTCACTCCATCACCCAGACTGGAGTGCAATGGCACGCCCCTGGCCACCACAGCCTCGACCTGCTGGGCTCCAGCGATCCTTCTGCCTCAGCCTTCCAAGTAGCTGGAACTACAGGTGGTTAATTTTTTTTTTTTTTTTTTGAGTTGGAGTCTCATTCTGTCGCCCAGACTGGAGTGCAGTGGCCGCTCCCGGCCACCACAGCCTCGCCTGCTGGTCTCTGGCGATCTTTCCGCCTCAGCCTTCCGAGTAGCTGGAATTACAGGCATGCGCTACCACACCCGGCTGATTTTTTGATTTATTGTAGAGATGAGGTCTCGCTGCCCGGCGGGTCTCGAACCCGCAGGCTCAGGCAATCCACTCACCTCAACCTCCCAAAGGCGCAGGATTACAGGCTTAGCCACCAAGCCCGGCTTCGGGCGGCTAATTTTTGACTTTATTGTAGAGATGAGGTCTCACCAAGTTGCCCAGGCGGGTCTCGCACGCACGGGCTCAGGCAATCCACTCACCTCAGCCTCCCAAAGCGCTGGGATTACAGGCTGAGCCACCGAGCCCAGATGCCTTTTATTATTCTATAAATCATTTTGTAAATTTTGCTTTATTGCCTTCTTAAACAATAAAGAAAAACTTAACAGCCAGGAGCGATGGCTTATGCTTATAATCCCAGGACTTTGGGAGGCCAAGACAAGAAGATCACTTGAAGCTAATAATAGGAGTTCGAGATCAGCCTGGGCAACATAGTGAAACACCCCATCTCTAAAATAATAAACAAATAAATAAAAAGAAAACTTTAAAAGTTAATGTATGTTTCAAAACTAACCCTTCCCATTGTCTGTCCAAACTATAGCCACCCCCTCCCTTTCTACGTTTTGTTACCTTTATTCATTTCTCCTTGAAAGGAACAGGGGTCAGTGTGGACTAGAAATTTACGAGACTTCTCCAGGATTTTGAGTATGAGAGACAAGGAACATGAGGTTCCATTTTTTATCACTGGGAGTCCTTTCATTATTCCGCAGCAATCTAATGTCTAAAAAAATAAGAATAATGTCCCATGACAGCACCTGAGGCCATGAAGGACTTGTCCCTGCTCAGAGAGACATGAAGTCTTTCTAGTTGTCATAGTCCCTCTATCTGATGGGTTGGATGGGACCATGGCAAACTGTTGGTGACTACCAAACAGGAAGACTTGAAATTACAGCTTCCAAACTTTCTTTGCTGGTTTTACTATTTTATTTGAAAGTTAAAAATGCATTACTTAGGCCGGGCTCAGTGGCTCAGCCTGTAATCCCAGCACTCTGGGAGACCAAGGCGAGTGGATTGCCTGAACCCACGGGTTCAAGACCCACCCAAGCAACTTGGCGAGGCCTTGTCTCTACAATAAATCAAGACTTAGCTGGGTGTGGTAGTGCGCCTGTAGTTCTGCCTACTTGAAAGGCTGTGACTGAAGGATCCCCAGAGCCCAGCAGATCAAGGCTGCGGTGGCCAGGAACATGCCACTGCACTCCAGTCTGGGCGACAGAGTGAGACTCCAACTCAAAAAAAAAAAAAAGCGTTACTTGGCTGAGTGCAGTGGCTCACAGCTGTAATCCCAGCACTTTGGGAGGCTGAGGCGAGAGGATTGCCTGAGCCCAGAGGTTCGAGACTAGTCTGGGCAACTTGGCGAAACCTCGTCTCTACAATAAATCAAGAAAAACTAGCCAGATATGTTGGTGCACACCTGTAGTTCCAGCTACTTGGAGGGCTGAGGCAGAAGGATCGCCTAAGCCCAGCAGGTTGATGCTGCAGAAGCCATTAGTGCGCTACTGCGCTCTAGCCTGGATGACAGACTGAGACTGTGACTCAAAAAAAAAAAATGCATTACTTATTGGCTAAAGTTACACATTTTTCCAGTGGATGGTTTGATATTCTCTCTCTCTCTTTTTTCCCCTAAAATAGCTTAGAAATTAAATTATGAGGCCTGGTGCAATAGTTCACACCTGTAATCCCAACACTTTGGGAGACCAAGGCAGGAGAATTTTTTTAGTCCAGTAGTTCCAGACCAGCCTGGACAACATAATGAGACCTCATGTCTAGTAAAAAAAAAAAAAGTATAAAAACAGTGGTGGCATGAGCTTGTGGTCCTGGCTACCTGTGAGGTTGAGGCAGAAGAATTGCCTGAGTCCAGGAGTTTGAGGCTGCAGTGTGCCACTGCACTCCGGCCTGAGCAACAGTGAGACCATGACTCTAAATAAATAAAGAGAGGGGGAGAAAGAAACTTGGTTTTAGACTTTTTAAAACTTTCTGTATGTTTGTTTATGCCTCTGAGAAGGCCATTAGAAAGAATTTTGTTTTATTATTTAGGAAACATTAGGATTTTAATCATCTGAGGCATAGGCATAAGAAGTCTTCTTTAGGTGCTATGATTTACCGTATATAGAAAAAGACTATTATCTTAAAATAATCTGTGGAAAGAAAGTACAACTTTAAAAGATTTGCTCAAGAGTTGATTAGAATTCTAGTGGCAAGCAACAAACCTGACTCAAATGGTCTAAAGAAGATAAATAAGTAAATAAGTAATACTTTTAAAAGGCAGCTTATTCAGCCACCCACCAAATGGGCATGGAGTGCCTGCCCTGAGCCTGCTGCTGCTCTTTGTGCATGGGACATAGCTGTGCACAGAGCAGTCACATGGCTGCTCACGGAACTCACCTGGTGCCTGGTTTCCTGGCTCACATAACTGGAAAGCCTGGAGCGTCCTCTGAGGCATTTCAGACATAGCCCATGTTATGCCATGGGATACCATGAGGGCTCTCTCTCCAGCTCTTCACCCAAGCAGAGAGTGAATCTCCCTCTTGTGGCTTTGTTTCCAGTTAGGCTCTCACTCTGCGGTATAGCTGCAAGCTTCTTGTTTGTGAACTTGGTCACCTTTTCCACTAGTTTCAGCAAAAGTTCCTGGGGTAACTTGTGTCTACTCATCCTTGGACAGATTCCTGTGATTCTGATGATCAGGTTTGGGTCTTGTGTATACCCTTATAGAAGACAAAGAAATGAGTCACTTGCTTGGGAAAACTCCAGGAAATGAGGGTATCCCTCAAAGGAAAAATGTTCACTAGAAGTAGGGGGAAAGAATTCTGGTTAACTGGTGAAAACAGCAAATGTCTACACAGTTAAGTGTAGGAAAAAAGTTTTGAGGGCTGGGTACAGTGGCTCATGCCTGTAATTCTAGCCCTTTGGGAGACTGAGGCAGGAGGATTGCTTGGAGGCCAGGAGTTCGAGAGTATCCTGGGCAACAAAGTGAGACCCTGTGTCTACAAAATAAAAGTAAAAACGAACTGGGTGCAGTGGTTTGTGCTGATAGTCCTAGCTACTTGAGAGGCTGAGGCAAGAGAATCGCTTTAGCCTCAGAGTTCAAGGTTGTAGTGAGGTATAGTCACACCACTGCTCTCCAGCCTGGACAACAAAGAGTGAGACTCCAGCTCAGAAACAAAACAAAACAACCTGAAAGAGTATATTCAAATAGATAATGTTGTTCTGCCTTTGGCAAGCCTATAGTTTGGGGATGACAGTTTCAGATTATTTGATTTAAAAGCGATAGATACATATACCTAAATACATACAAACATATACATACGTATTTAGCTCCATTTCATTTAACAGTTTACACATAGGCAAGTTTTTTTATACAGTAATGTTTTCTAGTTATTGTTTATTTAAAGCATTTTTTGGAGATGAGTATGTTGCCCAGGCTGGACTCATAGTCCTAGATTCAAGGGATTCTCTCTCCTCAACTTCCCAAGTAGCTAGGAATACAGGTGCACACCATCACACCCAGCCTCTAGCTATTATTTTATGTATAGATTTTATACATGTAATGTCAAAATATACTCCTATACCAGGGTGCCAGAAAAATGTGTATACACATTTAAAGAAATGTTAAGAGATGTTTGCCATAATCAGAAGTGCCTGGATGCTCATGGTAATAACCACTTTTAGTACCTCTTGTAATTGCAGAAGTCAAACGTGACTTGTATTTATCTTATTGAGGATTACAATTTTACTTTAATTTTTTTCCTTTCTTAAAATGTGTGTATATTTTTTGTCGCCCTCTGTATATCCCATATAGATAGAATGATATGATTCAAATTATACACTTACATAACTTAGAAAGAAATACGTATCATTCAAAATAGACTGGAATAAAAAAGATATATTAAAAATCTCATATATTATATGTATATATAATTTACAATTATGTAAATCTTTTATAATAAAATAACATATAAATTATGTATAATAAAATTTAATATATACATTAAATTGTGACCACTAGTTCTCACTCAAAGACTTTCTATCAAATAAATTACAACTATAACAAGTCTTATGTTATCAAAGTAAATATTCAGTAACCATGAACCTAATATAATGAAATCGTATCCCAAGCTTTATAGCATGAGTATCCATGTGCTGTATTAATTGATTAGAAAAAGGAACCAAATACATTATAAAGTAAAGTAATGCCTGAATTCATTCCTTATACCACAAATATGCCTGTCCCTGTTGAAATATCCCTATTGAGTTCCAGTGAGCAGCTAGAAACTGAGTGCTGAAGGTGTGACAGGAGGTGAGGGTTGTGGTAGAAACAAGCAAAGATGAAGAGCGGTTTTGAAGGACACACTAGGACACAGTGACATCCAGCCAGGCAACCACTGCAGGTGCCGCTTTCACAGAGGACCAGGGAGCAGCTTGTACAGTTGGCCGTGGGAGAGTGCTGAGGGTCGTGGTGAGGAGGTACTGTGGGTGAGCTGCCTGTGCCAAAGCTGCCATGGCCACAGGGATTGTCTAATACATTTCAATCACAAAACTTTTATAAATGTTTTCAAAAAGTGCTGCTGCATACGCATTATTTAGTTCTCACACTTACCCTCAATAATAGGCAAAAGATATATTGAAAGTACGTTTGTTCCTTTACCCTAGGCTATTTTATTCACATTTATGAATTTGCAGTGCAGTAATATATAGTATTTCAAAGTTACTGAAGTATTCAGTACCCAAATAAAGTGTTTGATAATGTATGAAGAGAGAGCAGACTAAGTTGTTTTACTTCATTGGTGCCAGTATATGACAGTGGGGAGAAATGTAATATGTATGTGAAGATGGAGTGGGTTAATGAATGTCTGTTATGTTGTTCTCTGCATATTTGTGCATATTTGGAACACTTCATGTTAAAACATTTAATAAGCTATATCTTTGTTATTCAGTGTTAAATATATGATGGAGTAGGAATGTATGACATATCACTTAGGAATTATGAAATGTAGCTAGAATTTTACCCTGCACTCTAAGAATAAATTCTGTATCATAGTCACCCTGGCAGCATCATAGCTGAAGTATTGAAATGCTGGCTTTAAATTTTGTGCTAGAAGCTGGACTCGGTGGCTCAGCCTGTAATCCCGCACCTTGGGAGGCTGAGGTGAGTGGATTGCCTGAGCCTGCGGGTTTGAGACCCGCCTGGGCAACTTGGCGAGACCTCATCTCTACAATAAATAAAAAATTAGCCGGGCGTGGTAGCGCACGCCTGTAATTCTGGCTACTCGGAAGGCTAAGGCAGAAGGATCGCCGGAGCCCAGCAGGTTGAGGCTGCGGTGACTGGGAGCGGCCACTGCACTCCAGTCTGGGCGACAGAGTGAGAGAGACTCCAACTCAAAAACAAAGCAAAACAAAAAATTTTTGTGCTGGAGAAGTTAGACATTTCCTGCTCAGTAAATGGGACATTGCATCATATCTGTGGTAAATTTGTTATTAATGTGACAGCAAGTGTTGATATGTCTGATGGTCCGTTTGTTCTTTTTTACCTCCCAATTAACAGTGGTTTATCAGATACTATCATTTTGGATATAATATCAAATTATCTGGTACTTCCCAATCGAATCACCGTTCCTCTTGTCAGTGAAGTTCAGATAGCTCAGTTGCGGTTTCCTGTACCAAAGGTAAGCATATCTTGGCATCCATTAATGTTTAGAAACAGAGATTGGGACCTTTGCAAATATGTGGGTGTGATGTTGGGCATCGTGATTCCTGGGTCTCCCCCAGTAGCCAACTTGCCATGTGGGGCTCGATGCAGTGATTGTGGCTTTTGTTACTCTCCTTAAGATACTTACTGATGTGCACTGACCCTAGAGTTTGTCACAGAGATGTCATAGTTCTCATGCCACAGCCACATTCCTCAATGGTACTGATAGATATTTAATTTGTCAAATGTTGTTGCAAGTCGTAAATGACAGCTGTATACAGCACAGACAACTTCATTACCTCAGAAAGCATATACGTGCATTTGTTTTTATTAAAATGGATTGCTCTCAGACATTAGAATATGGTTTCCTCTGGAGTCACTTAAATAACCTGGAAGAAGCAGTACTTCTGTTAACAGCTCCGCTGGATTAAATAGAAAGGGCGGAACAAGATGCGAGTCACAGCTCCTGAGTTCAGTGAGTGGTAGGTTTGCTTTTGTGGGCATATTACTTGGCATCTTCATCTGTGAAGTGGGATGCTACCTAGCACACAGAGCTGGCATTGGAGTTACCTTCATTTGAGCAAGCTAAGTAATAACTAAATTATTGCATTCAAAGATTGCGAGTACTTAGTAGTCAAGAACATGAAATTCCTTCTGCTAGTCATGGAAGGGGTGATTGGAGTAGGCTAATGGATCTCTCGTAGGTTAATGAGAGATCTTAAAGCAACTCAGATATTGGATCCCCATCTGTTTAGTCTGTCTGAACTTTAGGTTCCAGAAGTCAAGTAAACAACACTGCAGTGGTGTTGTTTGCAGTAAGTAGCCATATTGATGCATACCACACTGTTTACTTATACTAAAACAGAAGGTGCTAAGTTGGTCCAATTTCAGCAAGTATAATATTTTTAATTTTGTTCCTTGAAGTGAAAAGTAGATAGCTTTTCTCTGATGCCTTTTTACTTTTGCTGGTTAAATTAGATCTCAGAAATAGTGCATAAATCAACAAACATACATAAGCATCTTTGTATTTTATTTTTTACTTTTAGAGACAGGGTCTTGCTCTGTCATCCAGGCTAGAGTTCAATGGCACAATCACGGCTTACTGGAACCTCAAACTTCTGGGCTCAAGGGATCCTCCCACCTTTGCCTCTCAAGTAGCTGAGACTACTAGGTGTCTGCCACTATACCTGGATAATTTTTTTAAATGTTTTTAGAAATGGGGTCTTGCTATGTTGCCCAGACTGGTCTTGACCTCCTGGGCTCAAGCAGTCCCCCCACCTCAACCTTCCAAGTAGCTGGGTCTGTAAGTGTGAGCCACCACACTTGGATGATAAGGCTATCATCCTTATTTCCTTTAGGAGTAACAATACCCCAGTTAATTCGGTGTTCAAATTAGTTATATTGTACTCATTTAACAGATTTAATGTGATACTACATATTAGAAAAGAATGCCTTTTTCTCTTAACTTATGATTCTCATCTCTGGAAATGCAGGAATCTCTTTATATGTAGAAGTCCTCAGACTCCCTGGCTGCTCAGCCTTTTATGCTCTGAGTACAAGTGAGCACTTGAGCCTGCCTGGATCCTACCACCTTTCATGCTAGACTTAAAAGCCAAAGCTGTTGAAAGATGTTGCCAGATTATCTAAGCTTTAGGCAAATGAACACATAAACGAGAATTTTTTGAAGTTTTAAAAATGTGTTCATCTGCAGAGGTGCATATCTTCCTGTGCTGATTGAGTCAGGAATATCACCCTATAATTTTCTAGAAAGGTTTTGGGAGGCAGAATACTACCCTTCCCTAAAGGTTACTTGGGCATCTTGATTAGTTTTGAAAGAAATATGTGACTTTTTTCTTTTATCAATAAAACAATATTTTAGGAAAAGGACTATGCTTATGCTAGTCATGGAAGTCTATGAATAATACCTATTTCAAAGTCTATGAATAATACATATTTCAAAGTTTCAGTTTCATCTTCTATAAAATTGGTCTAATGACAGTATTTCATAGGGTTCTAAAAATTGAGCAGCATAGTTACTGCATATATACGCTTGGTAACAGGTCAGATGCAGCTTATGTTAGTTATCACTTACTGTAGTAAGTGATCTTTGGTGACCCCCAAGACCCTATGTTATTGGGCACTTTGGAAAAAGCATAGTGCCAGGACCTCTGCTCTCAACATTCCCTCTCCCAGGAGAACTCCCCAGGGATGCTTGTGCTCACTCTCCTCGCGTCACTATGGAGGTGTCTTCCCAATAGAAACTTGTCTGTTCTCCTGTCTGAAATAGCACCACTTGGGCACTGTTGTCTTCTTCTCTCTCTTTTCTTTTTTTCACACTTGTCACCTGTTCACTTTTTACTTGTCATCATTTAAACGTATTTGGTGTCTTCCTCCTCCCTTTGGTGGAATATATACTGCACAAAAAGAGGGTCTTTATTTTGTTCCCTCCATACCCTCAGTTCTTAGGACAGGGCCAGGCACACAGCTGTCTTCCACTTTTGTTAGTGAACCAGTGAATGGTAACCAGGGGTCCGCAACCCCTGGCCGCAGACTGTCCATGGCCTGTTAGGAACCTGTCTGCTTGTACGGTGAGTGAGCAGAACACTGCCTCCTGTCAGATCAGCGACGGCCTTATATTCTCATAGGAGCATGAACCCTATAGTGAACCATGCATGTAAGGGATCTAGATTGTATGCTTCCTATGAATTTGACTGCACATTCCCTCCCCTCTGTCCATATGTGGAAAAATTGTCTTCCATGAAGCTGGTCCCTGATGCCAAGAAGTTGGGTGCTGCTGGTATAACCATTTGCTCTTTTTTTCAGGGTGTTCTAAGGATACATTTTATTGAAGCTCAGGATCTTCAGGGGAAAGATACTTATCTTAAGGGACTTGTCAAGGGAAAATCAGACCCCTATGGAATTATTCGAGTTGGCAACCAAATCTTCCAAAGCAAGGTCATCAAAGAGAACCTCAGCCCAAAGTGGAATGAAGTGTATGAGGTAATGCATTGTGTCCCGCTGTGTAGCTTGGTATGGTGGACTGGACCCCAGTAGGATCAGCTGAGGTCTAATCTCAACTCGGTCACATAGGAGCATGGCTAATTTAGACCATCATTTAGACTGTCTTTACTTTAATCTTCTATCTTAGGAAGTATTGTACCTTTTCTCCCTACCTCACATAACAACATTTTTGTCATGTCAACACATTAAGGTTTACATCTTAATTAGATAATTCTATCATGGAAAATGATTGGCAAAATATTTTTCATAATGTGAGTAGCTTGTCTCATTATAAAATATTATATGTGCTTATTAACACAAACACATAAAAATGAGATTAATTATATACCTCTGTGCTAGCTTTTAACTTAATAAATCAGGACATCTTTACATGTCAATAAATAGAGGTCTTTATGATTTCTAATGACAATTCCACTGAATAGGTATCATTATTTATTTACCCAGAAAGGGCTAGGCAGTTCATTTCAGAGTTATAAACAGTGTTGTACAAGTATAATGTGAGTGTCTGCTCAGCTTTGTTTTCCGCAGATAAAACTCTTCAAAGTAAAATTGCTGAATCCAAAGTTAGGAGTTTTTAAAGAACTGAAATAGTTTTTTAGAATTGTTCTTCAGGGCGGTAGTGCGATTTATGCTCCACCAGCTTCCTGTCCTCTACTCTTTTGTCAATCCAGTCTCTTTCCAGTGTCTTACTCTGAAGGGTGCTAAAGCAGATAGCTTGCAGTTATTGCAAGGATAGCATCTGAATGGAGCCACTGCAGGACTAGAGTGATGTATCCTACATCTGTGATCTGCCTTAAGCCTTGGACCAGGCTTAGGTGACATCCTGTGACCTGTTTTGGAGTGATTGAACTTGACCCATTGAAATATGTAATCCAGGATAACTAGATATAAACAAAATAGCCTGCTACTATGCGACAAGTATTTCAAAGTGATCTCCCAGTCATTAATAAGTATGTGTGTTTTATAATAAGAAAATATAAGTGTTTTAGAAAGTATTTACTGCTGCAGAAAAATACATGATAATATTTACTATAATCATCATATTCAGTAAATGACTGTATTTGTAAAAATGCAATTAACTACTATCCATTAATTTTTCAGGCTTTAGTCTATGAACATCCTGGACAAGAATTAGAGATCGAGTTGTTTGATGAAGACCCAGACAAGGATGACTTTTTAGGAAGGTGACGCAGATCCTTCATGGCTATTGGAGGAGAACATAGGATCACTCTTTTTTTTAATCACTCAAAAAATATGTTCTAAATTATGTTTATGTACATATGTTATGTGTATATTTTAAATGGCCCTTAGGTATAAAATTTGTTTTACCTTGGATTTCTTAAAACATTTTTATTCTTAAAAAGTTTCACACTTAAGGAATGCTATGTTGTCTGTTACAGGAGCCACTGGCCACATGTAGCTATTAAAATTAAAATTAAATTAAAAATTATTTTTCTTAGTTGCAGTGTTCCCATTTAAAGTGCTTAATAGCTACATGCAGAACCTACTCTTGTGTGGAGTTCTAGTAGACAGCTTCATTCTAGATTGTAAAAATGGGTTTTTAAACTTTTTCAATATGTTGGGTTAATTTTTGTTGGGATATAGTAATTTACATGGGAAAGATATTGATTCTAATATCAATATCTATATATATATCAACTAATATAGCTTTAAAAAATAAGCTTTTAAAAAATACAGTCCTTGCCAGTCACGGTGACTCAAACCTGTAATCCCAGCACTTTGGGAAACCAAGGCGAGAGGATTATCTAAACTCTCAGGTTTGAGACCAGCCTGGGCAACTTGGTGAGACCTTGTCTCTACAATAAATAAAAAAAAATAAACCAGTCTTGGTAGCGTGCACCTACAGTTCCAGCTACTTGGAAGGCTGAGGCGGAAGGATCGCCTGAGCCCATTGGGTCGAGGCTACAGTGACTGTGAGCATGCCATTGCACTCCAACCTGGGAGACAGAATGAGATTCCAACTCAAACGAACAAAAAAATACAGTTCTACCTTATCTTTAGTATTTTATCTAATTAAGTTATTTAACTAAACGTATTGTGGCAAAAAAGATGCAGGGATAGATGACATTGGAGAGGTTTGTGCCTCATCAAGAATGACCTTGTATGCTATACCCTGACTTCAGAATTCATAAGACTTTCTAAGGCATCCAGCAACAGTTGGACAAGTGATCAGATATGCATTCTAGTAAAATAAGGTGTAGATTGGATGGTCGGGGTTGAACTTAGAGACTGGCAGACGAGTTAGGAGACTACTGTCAAAGAACAGCCTGAGAAATGGGAGTCTACACTGAGAAATAGATGGTAGGGCAGGTGAGGGCCACAAGAAAAAGTCAAGAGTATAGTCATTCCATCATAGTAATTTCTTGGTTCTTTGAGGAGTGGTGCCATTCTTTGAAATACTACAGAATGGTTTAAGAGGAATTAAAATGGGCTTCCTCTTAGATGTGCTGAATGAGAGATGTCTGTACTCTAGAGACAAGGTCTCACCAAGTTGCCCAAGCTGGTCTTGAACCCGTGAGCTCAGGCTGTACAATGTGGGTCTGGAGCTGAGGCGAAAGGGTGGAAAGGACTAAGAGTTACAATTCAGTATGTGAAGGATAGAGTCCCTAGCAATGGATGGCTGTACCAAGAGAGAACATGTTAAAATAATAGGGCTGAAATATTTTTGGTGCATATTACATTGTGGAGAAGACTAATATTTTTATAGCTTTAACCTCAGCTGGTCCAAACTCAGTATTCTGACCTCACAGAAACTCCACTCTACTCTTCCTTACCCCTCTTAATACTTTTGGAGCTGGTGGAAGCTTTTGGAAGAATTGTCTATTCCTTGATGAATTATTTAGCATTTTGTTGCCTTTCTGGAGTCCTTTTTCATAGACAAAAAAGGTTATTTCAGTTGTAAGAAATGTGCTTCTATGTTCTAAAGTTGTTTCATTGTTATTTTTGTAGTCTTATGATTGATCTTATTGAAGTTGAAAAGGAGCGCCTTTTAGATGAAGTAAGTTTTCCTTGAGTATTGATCTCTTTTACAAACACTGAGTACCTGCTGCGTGCCAAAAGAGCCATGAGCCACTACTGCCACACTCACACAAAGTGCAGAAACTGTGTGAGCAGAATTTGCTTCACAAATAATAATAATTTAGGTATTTTAGAAATAGCAAAGTAAAAATAAATGAATGTAAGAGTCAAGTCTGATAGTATGTAGTGAGTACCTACCATATACTTGAAAGTCTTATGGATGTAAAACACTAAACTGACTTCATTGCAAACACATGGTCCCCTGCAGAAGTTAGTGCAGAGACATGTGAGAAGTCCACTAATGGACATTTTCATGATGATGGAGATAATAGCGGAGATTGCACAGTTCCATTGCTCAGCATTCATGCAACAGTCATTTCTCGTGTCCTGATGTATGCCAGGTACTGAGTAGACAGTGCTGGACAGAATAGACAAAATCCTTCTTGGGATCTCTCTATCACTGAATGTTTAGAGATCATCTTTGTTTATTTTGTAGCCTTGAAGCTGACACAAGTGTATACTGTTTTATTAGTGTATAACGATAGGAACAAATATTAACTTACTTGATATTGAAATTCAGTATTTAAAATCAATGTTATCTTGTCTCTTGGCCCATAAATTTCATTAAAGTCCACTTAGCCAGGCACAGTGGCATGTGCCAGTAGTCTCAGGTACTCAGGAAGCTGAGAAGGGAGGCTAGCTTAATCCCAGAGTTCAAGACCAAACTAGGCAACATAGCAAGTCCTCATCTCAATTAAAAAAAAAAGTGGTGCCTTCGTAGAATACTTTTCTAATGCTGGGTAGTGCTAGAAAACATTTGAATACTTTTGTGTAAAGTAGTGATGGTAGCCGGGCTCAGTGGCTCAACCTGTAATCCTGCGCCTTGGAAGGCTGAGGTGAGTGGATTGCCTGAGCCCGCAGGTTCGAGACCTGCCTGGGCAACTTGGTGAGACCTCATCTCTACAATAAATCAAAAAATTAACCGGGTGTGGTAGCACGCGCCTGTAGTTCCAGCTACTTGGAAGGCTGAGGCGAAAGGATCACCGGAGCCCAGCAGGTCGAGGCTGTGGTGGCCGGGAGCGTGCCACTGCACTCCAGTCTGGGCAACAGAGTGAGGCTCCGACTCAATAAATAAATAAATAAATAAATAAAAATAAAGTAGTGATGATAACAGTGCTTACTTGGGGTTTTTGTTAGGATGAAACTGGTGTATGTTCATGTAAAGCATGTAGGATGGTCTGCTGACCCCTGCCATTGTCATCATCATCATCATCTTTGAATGTGAGGTCACCAAACGTTCAAAGAGCATAGAGCTAAATATGGCAAGAGTCAGTCTTCAGCATTGAGAACTATTGATGTCTCACAGTTAATGAGCAGCGTAACATTTGCAGATACTGAGTTTAATTTGAATCTTTAATTCAGGGGAACTCTTGCTAAACTTAAACATTTTCTCTTCAGTGGTTCACTCTGGATGAGGTTCCCAAAGGAAAGCTGCACTTGAGACTGGAATGGCTCACACTAATGCCAAATGCATCAAACCTTGATAAGGTGCTGTGAAATGTTTTCTCTTGATAACCAGCTACTCTTAACAACTAAGATTAGTCTCTTTAAGTCATGTTGCTACTTGATTTTTTTAAATGTTAGCAGTAATTTTCATTATTGGGCTACAAGTCACTATAGTAGCATCAGGGATAAATTAAATATTAGGTCATTCATTCCTGTTTTATAACGTCTTTAAATTCTGTTCTTGGTGTAGTACAGGGATTTAGAAACCCACAGATCACCTGACTGCTTCATTTCATTGATTTATGTGGAATAATAATCTTGTTTAAAATATTTTTTTGTTTTAGTTATCTCTCTATTGCATATATTGGATGGCTTATTTCTCACCTCTCTTATTTTCTTGAGCATAATTAACGTAATATAATCAGATACAACTAGTATGAGAACCATGTGGAAATGTGCCTGCTAAGGCTTTTTGCTTTCCTTCTAGGTGCTAACAGACATCAAAGCTGACAAAGACCAAGCCAATGATGGTCTTTCTTCTGCATTGCTGATCTTATATTTGGATTCAGCAAGGAACCTTCCGGTAGGTAACACAGTGGTAACTCATTGAGTGTTTCTTTCCCCATAGCGGCTGTTGCTTGGGAACCACTATTCTTTTTTTTTTTTTTAGCCACGATGCATCACCTATTCTTGTTTTGCTGTGTTTTCACTTCACTTCCAAGTGTAAGAAAGTGGCAGTGGAGAGGGACAAGTTAGCATTTACTTGTTGCGTGTATATTTATGTTTACATATTTTATTGACGTCATCTAGGATATTCAAAATTAGCTTTACTCTGACATTTTAAAATGAAGAAATCTTTACCACATAGGAAAAGAAGATGATTAGTAGTTAGAGGAAGAAGATATTCTGTAGAAAATCACTAAGTTCTAAAACTTAGTTGCCTAAGGATGGAAATTGTTTCTACTTGGAATGAGAATAAAATGAAGCAGCTCTGATTACAAAATCCAAACTGAGTTTTGGCCAGAGCAGGGCAGAGTGTGAGCTTCTAGACCTTGGTAGCTGCTGGACAAACATGCTGAACTCTAGGCACCCAGGATATTTCTAACAGAGCAAAAAGAAGCAAACAATGTCTCTGAAGGATCTGCTGGTAAACACATGATGCTCTACAGCCTAAAATCATATGCTTTTGTTTGTTTTCATCAAAATTGTTTCGTTCTTAGAGGAAAACTAAAATACATTTTTATGGGTAGTAACTGTAAGCACAGAGAAGGAAAATCCTATAATTCAATCTTGTGAGGCACAGTGTGATCTTCGGCTGTCATACTTTAAAGTCCACTACTACTAGGTTATTGTTTTTGTCTTCATTAATGTGATATTGTTTGATGATTTTGTTGGGTGTCCATATACTTTTCACTAGATGGCCAATCTGCACTTCATTGTGTCCACAGCCGCTTTTGTTGAAAGAAAGACTACTGCCACCAAATAAAGAGGTTTTTGTTTTCCTCCCAAGGTTGTCTGTTGCCTAACTCTTCCTGCATAGTAAATATCCATCCACCCAGGTATATTTATAAACAAGTAGTCTTCATATGCCTTTTTCCCTATCAGTGTTTACTGGAGAGATAGACAAGAAGGCATCCTGAACTTAAGTTATCAGTCTTTCATCCAGTAGAGTCTCACCCTGTCATGGTTTGACTGTGTTTCCTCATAGTTCATAAAATAACTATAAATAACTCTTTGTTTCATTTATCACCTTTCACGTTTTGAAAATTGTACATTTACTTGGGCCCTGCCCACAAAGTAAATGTATTTTGTGCATTAGTACATTTTATTTAAAGTTATGAACAATTAAAATATGATTGAGCATTTATGCTTTTCTTACTGGGAGGATGTAATTGTACTCTTTGTTTATGTAATTGTACATAATTGTACTCTTTCTTTCAATGATGGTTTCTTGACTGATTTGTAACTTCTTAAGTCCTTGATATTTCTCTTATTAACCTTAACCTTTTGGCCAATCTTCCAGTCTAAATTCTATGAATTTATCTTACAATTTCAAGTTATTTTATCATTATTTAACCTTTCTACAGAATTTCTCATACAGCAGAACTTTCTGCTTTTGTTTTTTTTTTTTTTTTGAGCCTCACTCTGTTGCCCAGACTGGAGTGCAGTGGCCGCTCCCGGCTACCGCAGCCTCGACCTGCTGGGCTCCGCGATCCTTCCGCCTCAGCCTTTCAAGTAGCCGGAACTACAGGCGCGCGCTGCCACGCCTGGCTAACTTTTTGATTTATTGTAGAGATGAGGCGGGTCTTGAACCCCTGGGCTCAGGCAATCCACTTACCTTAGCCTCCCAAGGCGCAGGATTACAGGCTGAGCCACCGAGCCCGGCTTAACGTTTTGCTTTTAACTACAGTAATGTTTGTTGTAAAATCTTCTATAATACCTGATGGAAATTAATTTTTTGAACATATTTTAAAATATAGAGAATAGTATTGGTGAATTGGCAAGAAAAGATTAAGCCTGTCTTTTTTTTTTTTTGAGTTGGAGTCTCACTCTGTCGCCCAGACTGGAGTGCAGTGGCCGCTCCCGGCCACTGCAGCCTCCACCTGCTGGGCTCCGGCGATCCTTCCGCCTCAGCCTTCCGCGTAGCCAGAATTACAGGCATGCGCTACCACGCCCGGCTGAGTTTTTGATTTATTGTAGAGATGAGGTCTCGCTGCCCAGGCGGGTCTCGAACCCGCGGACTCAGGCAATCCACTCACCTCAGCCTCCCAAAGGCGCAGTATTACAGGCTGAGCCACGGAGCCCGGCTTAAGCCTTTCTTTAAAACAATGTGTTTTGTCTCATTAAATTGAAATTTGAATAATATCACATAAACCAAAAAAAAAGGAACAAGAATGTATTGATCTTCTATTAAAAGGACACTTTGTGCATGAAGTATGCCATAGCCATCAGAGGCAAAGAATCTTTGCAGAACCTCTTCCTGTTGGGTGTTCGTTTTAAATGAGAGCATCCCCTGCATACTGTGGGATTCTTTGACTCTGCCTCTGCACTCCTGTCTCTTGGTGCTTCTGGTATGCACATTGACCACAATCCACCATTCTCTGCTTTCTCCTCCTGTCTCCACTTTCCTAAGAGTATCTACGAGGGAAACTTTGGGTGTGGCTACTTAAAAGAGAGGCGAGCGTCGGGACTAGTGTTTTGTGAAAATACTACCTCAGTCTATAGAGCACTATTTGTGAGTCCTCTGGGGTTCTTTCTTCCTTTGTCTGTTTGGAGACTGCCAGAATGTGGACTGGAACCTCTAACACAGTCTGCTTGGCGTGGAATGATGTGGCATGCTTTCTATTTTCCTGCATGATTTGAATTACTGTGTGTTTATTTTGCGCTTGATTTGTACCATGTAACACTGTTGTAACAGTGGTGAGTGTGTCTGACAATGAGATGAGCAACCCTGGCAGAGAAGACTTAGATTCCTGAACTGCTACTGGCCCATAAAGAAATAAAAATGATTCTGAGGATTGAAGCCATCATAATTAAAGTTGATTTTCTTGTTGTTCATCTCAATGTGAGATGTAAATATTTCTTTGTGAACTTTCACACAACTTTCTTAAACCTACTTTCTCCTCCTCACCAAACACAGAAGTGTCAGAACTCAGTTTTCTTTTTTTTTTTTAAGGAAAGAAAAGTTTATTTAAAAGTAAATTAGAGAGAGAGAAGGGAGAAAGAAGATTCACCTCCCCAAGGTGGGGGAGGGGCCAAAGCCAGGAAGCACTGCGATAGCCATAGCTCAAAGAGCACATGGCCACAGCAGAGTCTAGCAAGGCAATGGCCAGAACTCAGCTTTCTTTAGAACCTAGCTGTACAGTTGACTCTCAGTCACCTGGGGAATGGTCACATGAGGACAGAAAAAAATGTGCTTTCTCCCATATGGCTTAACTGGAGCTCCTAAAGGGGGAAGAAACCCATTTTGAATTTATGATTCAGCATCTTTTAAGGAACTCAATTCCCTGGGGTAGCTAATTTAGCATTTTTTGGTTTTGATCTCATATCTGTTTTACCATGGTCTCTATGTATGGCACCTGGATTCCTGGTGCTGTTCTGGTACTTTCTGTAGATGGCAGTTTTCACTTGATTTGGAGTCACAGGAGTCACAAGAAGCCACAGTGTCTTAGTCATTAGTCTAGAAAGTCATTCTCCAGACTTAATCCAATAAGTAATGACATTCTTAAAGCCCATTTGTCCCTGAATTTAATAGTGACTAGTGCTTAGCATTTTTGTAGAGTTTTTATTTTTATTTCCAAAGGATTTCCACATGTGTTCTCAGTTTATTCTTATTTTTTAAAAGGGGAGGGAGTGGGGCAAAACTTGAAGAATAGGTATTTTTGCTCCATTTTATAGATTAGGGAAAATCAAAAAAGTTAGGTATAAAGTCACACCAGTAGTAAGTGTAACCCTGGTTTCTCTGGCTCTGTCTATTCATACCTGTCTAAGGCCTTTGTAAAGTAAAAATGAGGTCAGTGGTGCATAATAGCAACATATTCTCTCACTTTTGAGAAAATGATTTTCTGCTTCTGGTGTTTTTTATCAGAAAATTTCATTATAAACAGGTATAAATGACAAGATAGCCCTGCTGTGTAAATTGTTTGTTTCCAATAGCTTTCCAAGTTGCTTTCTCCTGTTTTACAGCTGCTTCCTTTGCAAAACGAAAATATTTCTGACCTTGTGTTTGGATTTTTAAACTTGTTTTGTAATATTTAGACTACGATATTATTGGGATATCAAAATTAACCTTCCTCCTACATTATCAAAATCATATACTTTGCTTTATAATTAGAATGCATTCATCATATAACATGTTTTGTAAGTAAATGTAATCAACTTTTTTTAATACATTGGTTTTCAAAATGAAGTCAGATCCGTGCTTTCTCAGTTTTCCCCAGAAGGTGAGACTATTGCTATTTTTAGTAAAGGCTTGACAGCCAACCATCTCCTGCTCTCTTACTTCCCAACTACTCAAAAACACGTTTAACTTCAACTCTTCTGTGAGTGTATTGCTACCGGTAATCCCCATCTGCAAACTTAAAACTGCAGGAATTTCTCCTGTGCTCTAAATGACCTCTTTATAATGTGGGCTTCTAGAATTTTGCCCTTCTTTTTCTTTTGATCAAATTCTGGGCTTGAATTTCAGCCTTGGACAATAAGAATGTTATCTGACTCATGGTGACTAGCTTTGGAATCTTAAAACATATTTGATAACATAATTGTTGAGCACTTTCTTGTAGCCAAGTAGGGTCCTGAGAGCTCTCCATGCATACCTCATGTAATCCCCAGACCAACATTATTATTTTACAGATAAGGAAACTGAGATGACACAGAGAACATAAGGGACTAAGATTAGAAAACCAAGATCATGGGTCAGTACGTGGCAGAGCTGACTTTGAAATTCAGCCACGGGGCCGCGAGTCCTCATGCCTGGTAACCCTTGTTTACTCCATCCTAGAATAAAGTGAATTTGTCATCACTTTATTAGGTTTATAGATTCATAATTCTGTTTATGGAATTTGTCCAAAATGAGTGATTTTTACATGAATGCCTACTTTAAACAACAACCTGAGCTATATGATAGCTTCCACTGTGGAAACCCTTAGGCGTGATGATGCCAAGTGCTTTATGCAAGATATTTTTGGCTCTCATTTTGAAAAAAAAAGCACAGGTGGCTATTACTGCCTCTACTGATAGTAAGTAGCCTAAAAATGCAAGGTGCATAACTCAGAGGGCTTCCGACTGGGCACCTGTTTGAAGCATTTGCATGGTTTGTCAGTCTCACCCCCAGGTCTTTGCGGCCTTCCATGACCTCACACAGTTCCTCCTTCACCCCTCGCTTCATATCACAGTCTCTCTCCTTGTTTTACTTTGTTGCATGTTAGAATAATAAGTATATTTTGGGAAGACCATAATCTATCCAAAAGTGAGCTTCAGGAAAGGTTCTTAGCTTCTGAAGAATGTCAGTCCTTACACTTTAGGGCAGCAGTACCAGCCTCATTCTGTTTCAGCACCACCTAGGAAGTTGTTAAAAAATCTCCTTGTCCAGGTCCCACCCAGAGATGGATGGGTACAGTGGATTTGGGATCTTTTGAGAATTCCACAGGCTACTTTAATATACAGCCTGGGCTGAGGGCTGGCTCTAGTGTCGTGTGAATTCTTGTCCGGCCAGATGTTCATCCTCTCTCTGGCCCAGCCTGCCATGGAAGACTGGGAGGCTAGTTATCCATCTTTCTCATTGTAAAATCTGCTGTTTTTATCAGAGAAAAAAATAAAAATTAGATTTACGCCTATAATCCCAGAATTTTGAGAGACTGAGGTGGGAGGATTGTTTGAATCCAGGAGTTTGAGATCAACCTGGGCAACATAGTGACACTCTATCTCAACAAGAGCTTAAACAAACAAACAAAAAATAAGCCAGATAAGGTGGCATGTGCCTGTAATCCCAGCTGCTTTAGAACCTTGAGGCAGAAGGATCATCTGAGCCCAGGAAGTAAAGGCTGCTGTGAGCCGTGATCATGCCACTGCACTCTAGCCTGGGTGACAGAGTGAGACCCTGACTCAAAAAAAGGAAAGAAAAAAGAAAAATGAAGTTCAATTTGTCATTTGAGGTAAGCTATAACTAAAATAATAAAATCTTTCACCTTAAAGTTAGTCCTAGAAGGAGCTTCCAAAACAACTCAATCTTACCCTTTTGAGGGTGAGAAAGTGATGAATTGAAAAAAAATCAATATTAGTAGAGCATGAAACCCATAATAGTATAACTTTATTTGAAGCCAGGAGAAGTTTTTGTGTAATCCAGTCAACCTGTACTTCTGTCCCTAAGAAAGAACAAGAGTCAGACTGGAGAACTGGGCTCTGCCTCTAGGGTAGTGTCTGTTGGAGGAAGGTGAATCTCAGCAGGGATAAGGATAGCGTCTGCTGTTCCAGGGTATGATTCGGCTTGACAGCAGTTTGGGCACCTATGGCCCATTAATCTGTGCTTTAGATAAAATCTTTAATTATGATTGATATTTTAGGCTTTTTTAAGGCAAAGAATGGTAAATAGAACCCTTTCCTAAAGCCTCACTATTGTATTTTTTAAATCACAACGTACAAGGGGGGTGGGAGGGCTAAGAATATTAATCACAGAGAGTAAGGAGACATGTTTCAATATTTATAGATTAAAGGTTCATTCTAAGATGAAATCTTGGCCATAAAGAAGAATTTTACAAATGACTTTCTGGTTATTTGTGTAATTCTTGGTGGTTTTGTTTAAAGATTTTTGTTTGTTTATTCCTCAAAATTTTCATGTCATTAACCTTACATAAACTCCTCACTGCATGTCTGATTAACCCTTGGCATATTCATTTTCTCCTGACTTGAAAGAGTAACCCATTAGAGTTTAACCCCGATGTCTTGAAGAAGTCTGCAGTTCAGAGAGCTTTAAAGGTAAACTAATAGTTTTCCCTACAGGTCGCAAAGTTAATTAAAACATATTGAAAGAGATGATACTTTAGGTCTCATGAGTTTATTGGCAAATTACCTCTTGTACTAAAATATTAATTAATTGTGTAATTGAAGAGATCCTACTTTTGTTATCGAAGACTAGTAGTTAGAAAAATTTAAGTCATCTAATAAGATAAGTTAGATTACTTTTATGTTGGCCTTAGTAGAAAGCTATCTTTAAGGTGGTTTAAATGTCTCTATCTTAATTGGATTTGCATTTGTGAAAACGGTGATATAGAAGTCCTACATAAAACCTTAACCAATTTTTAGATTATGTTTTAAAGACATGTCTTGTGAACTGTGACTATACATTTAAAAAATCACCTCTTCCAATGTGTTGAGTTAGGGTTATCTCTGAGCTAACAACCTCATGGCTTTTGGTGCTGCTGGGTTTGGGTGACAGAGCTTTTGAGAAGCTTTAAATTTCATTAAATGAGGTATATTGAAAACTAAGCTCCACTCCCTAAAACATGACAGTAACATGTGTTCTCTGGCTAAATTGTCAAATATCTCCTGTGACTTAATGTTTTATTATTTTTTCTCTAATTTCTTTGAACAATGTAGGCTTAAAATTTCGATGGAGATGGGGAATTTTAAATGTAATTGTTTTAACAAAACTTTATCCCAAAGAAACTATGATTGTTTTTGAACCAGTTTAATCTAGAAAAATAAGTTCGATTTCAAAAGTGAAGAAGACTGGCAAAGTCTGCTTTTCAGTGTGATATTTGTTAACCCTTGCTGCCCTGGAGTGTACTGAGGAAATAAAAGAGGTTTAGTAGGGGTTACTCCATGTCAATAGTAGTTAACATGGTCATTGAAAATACGGTACCCTCCAGAACACTGAAAAGAATTGCATTGACATTGGCTCCTCACTCTTTTAGTGCTTTGTTTTGTTTTTGTTTTTGTTTTGTTTTTTTTTTTTGCTATCTGAAGATTATTGACCAACAGAACACAGTGTTAGGGATGAAGGCTCTGCCAGCAAGATATTCAATTCATTGTTTGTTTTTGGTTTTTTAATTTGTGGAATAGATATACTATCTTCACAGGATTGTTGAGTACACTGGATAAAATAATACATGGTTAAGTGCTCAATGTAGCCAGGATAATAAATATATTATAATTCTTATGTTATTACATTAGCTCATTTAAGCTCAAAAAGGTTTGAAAATGGTATACCCATTTTGTCGACATGAAAACTAAAGTCCAGATAGATGAAATATTTAGGTTTCAATAATCAAGTGATAGGCCAGGCTCGGTGACTCAGCCTGTAATATCAGTACTTTGGGAAGCCAAGGCAAGTGGATTGCCTGAGCCCACAGGTTCGAGACCAGCCCGGGCAATTTGGGGAGACCTCGTCTCTACAGTACATCAAAAATTAGCCGGGCACAGTAGCACGTGCCTGTAGTTCCTACTACTTGGAAGGCTGAGGTGGAAGGATGGCCAGAGCCCAACAGGTTGACACTGGGGTGGCCATCAGTGTGCCACTGCACTCCAGCCTGGGCAACTGAGTAAGACTCCAACTCAAATAATAATAATAATGTGATAAAGCTTGTATTTTCATTATATTTTGTGCTTTTGAATTGTGCTGGTACATTTTGGTATTAAACTTAGTGGTTTAACCTTATTTTATAGAATCTAGAACATCATCCATTTTAAGATAAACCATTACTTTATATACCACTAAGAAAGTGAAGTTGTGGTGGTATTTATTTTATACTTACTGAAAGAATTTTTAGATTTAGAATAAGCAGAGTTTTGTCTTGTCACTCATAGGAAATAAAAGGAAAATGTAAGCATAAATTAAAATGATATAAAATTAAAGCATATAAAAGGAAAATATAAGTAAAATTAACTGGTTAAGGCAATGAGAGCTGTCCCACTACTGTGAACTGCCCAAAGCAAGTATATAATATCATCCATTTTTTTTGTTTGTTTTGAAACAAAGTGTTACTCTGTCACCTGGACTGAAATGCAATGACTCGATCATAGCTTACTGTAACCTCGAACTCCTGGGCTCAATCGATTTTTCTACCTGGGTCTCTCGAGTAGCTGGGACTATAATACATACTACCATGCCTGGCTTAATTTTTTTTTCCTCTCTTTTTTGGTAAAGACAGGGTCTCAATATGTATCCCAGGCTGGTGTCCAACTCCTAGCCTTAAGCGATCCTTCCACCTTGGCCTCCCAAAGCACTGGGATTGTAGGCTTGAGCCACCACACACAGCACCTCAATTTTAAGTTTTATTCTGTTTTCAGAGATGTTAGAAGGCAAAAAAAAAAAAATGTAAAAACTGTGTTTGAAGGCAAGGCTCAGTGGCTCGGCCTATAATCCCAGCACGTTAAGAGGCCGAGGCGAGTGGTCTGCCTGTGCCTGCGGGTTCAAGACCAGCCCAGGCAACTTGGCAAGACCTCATCTCTACAATAAATAAAAAATTAGCCGGGCATGGTAGTGCACGCCTGTAGTTCCAGCTTCTTGGAAGAATGAGGCGGAAGGATCGCCGGAGTCCAGTAGGTGGACGCTGGGGTGACCTTGGGTATGCCACTGCATTCCAGCCTGGGTGACGGAGTGAGACTCCAAGTCTCAAAAAAAAGAAAAGAAAAAGTATGTTTTAAGATTGGAAAGGAGCCGGGCTCGGTGGCTCAGCCTGTAATCCCGCGCCTTTGGGAGGCTGAGGTGAGTGGATTGCCTGAGCCCGCGGGTTCGAGACCCGCCTGGGCAGCGAGA
>NW_007253410.1:299970-313025 GCF_000164805.1 Carlito syrichta
GCAGAAGGATCGCTGGAGCCCAGCAGGTCGAGGCTGCGGTGGCCAGGAGCAGCCATTGCACTCCAGTCTGGGTGACAGAGTAAGACTCCAACTCAAAAAAAAAAAAAAAAAAGATTGAAAAGATGCAGTAAATCTCTAGGAATGGATGGCCACTTTTTCAGAGATGAAATATTAGTTAAGAAACAAGTGCAGCTTTGTAATCTATAGTACTAGAACCGACCCAAAAGCATCAGTAGCTTGAGCTATACAAGCTGTTTATCTCCCTTGTGTAACAGAGTTTTCTCCTGTGGCTCTGCCATGCCTAACAGATAGCTCCCACTTCATCAGCGGGGGAGGGCACACACCCTCCTTTAAGACTAGCACTTAGTTACTGGCCACTCCTGGCTGCGAGGGAGGCTTGGACATAGAATACTTACAGAGCATTGTGCTCGCCTAAAACTTGGGGGTTCTAATATTAATGGAAGAAGGAGAAAATGGGTTTAGGGGAAATTAGTATTCATTGCCTCAGTAGTTTATAGCATCAAAAACTTTTTTAACAGTATTTATTTCATTTTGCAGAATTCATTCACATCATAAAGATGAACCAGAAAATAGATTATCGCAGTAGGTTTGAGCTAGTAAAATTTTTCCAATAATAATTTTGACCCTATTTTTGTCATTGCTGCAGTGTTGAGGATTGCCTCTAAAATTATTTAACTAAAAAACATTTTTGTGACTTTCTAATTAATTTCCACTAACACAGACATTTAACTGCATCTTCTTGTGGGGCTAAGTTATAAATAAACCTCATGTCACATGTATGTACTGTTTTAGTATGTTTTCTTCAGCTATCTGTGCTAAAGTATGCTTCTTGCCATTTTTTTCATTTCCTAATTTTTTCATTATATTTATATCTGCTTAGTTTATTCTAAACTGATGTTTATTCTTCCAGTCAAAATTACTTAGCAGCTGGTAAGCAAGATTTGATGTCTGAAAGTCATGTATGCTTGTACAGAAGATAACTAAGTTAAGAATGTAAAACTATGTATTGGATACTTTGTAGTGTTTTTATTCCAACCAGAGACATACTCTGAATTATACATCCTTTTACATTTGTCTTTCTTTGTGGTTTTTGGTTTCCATACATTGCACTTTATTCGTTTTTGTTATCCTGGTAAATAAAATAAATTTTGATAACTGTGATTAACATTAAAGATTTTCAGAAGAGTCAATTTTCCAAAGTAGTTTACTTTAAAAATAGAAGACTTTAACATTTAAAAATTGTGTGCAAATGGAAGTTTTCTTAATTTACTTTATGGGACACACAGTTATGGTTTGGGGTATACTTAGCAAATGTTTTCCAATAAAATTGTTCCCAGATATTTCCTTAAGTATGAGAGGTAAACAGAAATGACTACTTAATATAAGCCAGTAGTTTCATTTTTAGTAAGATCTATTTTAAAATGTGTTTATTTATTTTGTCTGTTTTTGTTTGTTTATTTTTGGGTAGTCAGGGAAGAAAATAAACAGCAACCCAAATCCTCTTGTCCAGATGTCGGTTGGGCACAAGGCCCAGGAGAGCAAGGTAAAGTGCTGGCCTCTTGACTTGATTGTCTCACACAGTCTCATCTTTGTCACTGTTGCTGTCTTAGGTGGGAAGTGCTAGGTTGCGGATGTCTTTGAGTCATGTGATAGTGCAGGCATCGCAACCATGACATTTCATGTCCTTTTTTCCCTTTAAATCAGTCATTTGATGGATGACCAGCTACTTAATTTGGTAACAAGTATACTGTTCATTTAAAAAAATAATATACAAATATACTTTTGCTTTATTTCATGGGTAGATACATGGGGCAAATTCTTAAGTTTCTCTTGAGCTTGTATAAATATTTTGTTTAATAAGCAGCAGTGCTTAAAACTCAAGCATTGTAGCTAGATTCAAGAATTGAAAAGAGGGTAATGCTATTGCTATAATAAGTTCTATTTTCCAGACGTGAGAAGAAATATTTTAGAAATTATTCAAAGTTGCAGACCACTGCTTACTTTTAATTGTTAATAGCTTAAGATGCTTGTTCTGCACCACCCTAGGCACTAAGGAACTAGCAGAACTGAGACTAAACCATGATCGTGAAGTCTTTACCAGTAGCCATATTGTTTGGAGCTTCATAACAGTTAATTTCACTGACATGCTCTAAAAACTTTGTATCCTCTCTCCATCTTTTTAACACTTCTTATAATTAATATATAATACTACATGCTCAGTAAATAGTCTTAGAATTTAAAATCATCCTAAGCTTCCAAACATATTAAATGAATGATCATTGTATTGGCAGCCTTTTTCCACAGAAAATATTATGGAGCTGATATTTGGATATTTCTTCCAGATTCGGTACAAAACCAATGAACCTGTTTGGGAGGAAAATTTCACTTTCTTCATTCACAATCCCAAGCGCCAGGACCTTGAAGTTGAGGTATTTTATTTGTATTTTTTAAAACCAAGTTGTTTAAGTATAATTGAGATACAATAAATTACACATATTTGAAGTGTATAATTTAATGAGTTGTGACCCATATATATACCCAAGGACCCATCACCACTATCAAGATAATAAAAGATCCATCTTTCCAAAGTTCCCTCATTCTCTCTGTAACCCTAACCTCCCTCAAGCAAACACAGATCTTCCTTCTGTCACTATAGATTACTGTTTGCATTTGCCTGAATTTTATGTAAATAGAATTATATGGTAGGTACCCTTGTTGTCTGTATTCTTTCATAATAATTATTTTGAGGTTCACCTGTGCTGTTGCAGATAGACATAGTTTGTACCTTTTTATTATTATTATTGAAGTATTAATTTGCTTATCCATTCACCTGTAGTAAAAGATTGATAAAAGGATGGATTCTTTCCAGTTTTAGACTAATTACAAATAAATCTGCTTTGAATATTCATATACAAGTTTTTATGTGGACATGTGCCTTCACTTCTAATGGGCAAATACCTAGGAGCAGAATGGTAGGTGCATGTTTAACTTCTTAATAAACTGCAAAATTGTATCCAAAGTGATCAGACTCTTTTTCATTCTCACCAGCAGTGTAGAAAAATAGCACTTTCTCTACATCTTGCCAACATTGTGTTGTTAGTGGGTGGGTAGTGGCATCATGGTGCTTTCATTGTGATTACTAATGATGTTCAACATCTTATGTGTTTATTTGCCATCTGTGTATCTTCTGTGGTAAAAAGTCCATTCAATTTCTTTGTTCAGTTTTGTTAGGTTATTTATCTTCTTAATACTAAAATGTAAGTAGTTTTAAAATATTCTAGAAACAAGTATTTTGGATACATTTTTGCAGATGTTGTCTCTCATGTGTGACTTAATTTTGCATTATCATATCAGTGTCTTTTGAAGAACAGAAGTTTTAAATTTTGATGAAGTCCAATTTATTATCCTATTTCTTTTTAGTTTATGTTCTTTGTGTTCTATTTAAGAACTACTGGCCAACCCTTAAGTCATGTTGACTTCTGTAGGTTCTGTACTTCTGATTTTACATGTAGGTTTGAATTTATATTGAGTTAATTTTCATTTGCAGTCTAAGGTAAGTGTCATGGCTCATTTTCTTATATATGGTTGTGCAGTTGTTCAGCAGTATTTGTTAAAAGGATTATTCTTTGCCCTACTTTATTAGCTTGGCAACTTTGTGAGAATTCTGTTGGCCATATGTGTGGGTCTATTTCTAGAATTCCTTCTGTTCCATTGTTCTATATGTCTGTCTTCATGTCAATATTATACTGTCTTTATAACAAGTGCCTTATAAATGAATCTTAAAATCAAATATACAGCCGGGCTCGGTGGCTCAGCCTGTAATCCCGCACTTTGGGAGGCTGAGGTGAGTGGATTGCCTGAGCCCGCAGGTTCAAGACCTGCCCCGGCAGCGAGACCTCATCTCTACAAAAAATAACAAAATCAGCCGGGAGTGGTGGCACATGCCTGTAATTCCAGCTACTTGGAAGGTTGAGGCAGAAGGATCACCGGAGCCCAGCAGTTTGAGGCTGCGGTGGCCGGGAGCGGCCACTGCACTCCAGTCTGGGCGACAGAGTGAGTGAGACTCCAACTCAAAAACAACAAAAACAAGCCGGGCTCGGTGGCTCAGCCTGTAATCCCACGCCTTGGGAGGCTGAGGTGAGTGGATTGCCTGAGCCCGCAGGTTCAAGACCTGCCCCGGCAGCGAGACCTCATCTCTACAAAAAATAACAAAATCAGCCGGGAGTGGTGGCACATGCCTGTAATTCCAGCTACTTGGAAGGTTGAGGCAGAAGGATCACCGGAGCCCAGCAGTTTGAGGCTGCGGTGGCCGGGAGCGGCCACTGCACTCCAGTCTGGGCGACAGAGTGAGTGAGACTCCAACTCAAAAACAACAAAAACAAGCCGGGCTCGGTGGCTCAGCCTGTAATCCCACGCCTTGGGAGGCTGAGGTGAGTGGATTGCCTGAGCCCGCAGGTTCAAGACCTGCCCCGGCAGCGAGACCTCATCTCTACAAAAAATAACAAAATCAGCCGGGAGTGGTGGCACATGCCTGTAATTCCAGCTACTTGGAAGGTTGAGGCAGAAGGATCACCGGAGCCCAGCAGTTTGAGGCTGCGGTGGCCGGGAGCGGCCACTGCACTCCAGTCTGGGCGACAGAGTGAGTGAGACTCCAACTCAAAAACAACAAAAACAAGCCGGGCTCGGTGGCTCAGCCTGTAATCCCACGCCTTGGGAGGCTGAGGTGAGTGGATTGCCTGAGCCCGCAGGTTCAAGACCTGCCCCGGCAGCGAGACCTCATCTCTACAAAAAATAACAAAATCAGCCGGGAGTGGTGGCACATGCCTGTAATTCCAGCTACTTGGAAGGTTGAGGCAGAAGGATCACCGGAGCCCAGCAGTTTGAGGCTGCGGTGGCCGGGAGCGGCCACTGCACTCCAGTCTGGGCGACAGAGTGAGTGAGACTCCAACTCAAAAACAACAAAAACAAGCCGGGCTCGGTGGCTCAGCCTGTAATCCCACGCCTTGGGAGGCTGAGGTGAGTGGATTGCCTGAGCCCGCAGGTTCAAGACCTGCCCCGGCAGCGAGACCTCATCTCTACAAAAAATAACAAAATCAGCCGGGAGTGGTGGCACATGCCTGTAATTCCAGCTACTTGGAAGGTTGAGGCAGAAGGATCACCGGAGCCCAGCAGTTTGAGGCTGCGGTGGCCGGGAGCGGCCACTGCACTCCAGTCTGGGCGACAGAGTGAGTGAGACTCCAACTCAAAAAAAAAAAAAATCAAATATACTAGCCTGGGCAGCATAGCAAGACCTCATCTCTACAAAAAATAACAAAATTAGCAGACACAGTGGCATGTGCCTGTATTCCTGACTACTCGGGGAACTGAGGCTGGAAGATTGCTTGAGCCCAGAAATCCAAGGCTGCAGTGATCTATGATGTGCCACCGCATTCCAACCTGCGCAACAGAGCAAGACCCAGTCTCTAAAAAAAAAAGTAAAATAAAATAATGTAAGCCCTCAAGCTGTGATATTTACAGTACCTTTGTCACAGTTATCTCTAAGTATTTCATGCTTTTGGAGGATACTTTCAGTGTATTTTTTCCCATTTTCAATTTTTTAATTGTTTTTTAGAAGTATAGCAATGCGGTTGGTCTTTGTATATTGATGTCGTCTCATGCAACACTGCTGGATATCTTATTACTTTAGACATGGACAGTGATGTTATCTGCTAATAATGACACTTCCACCTCTTCGTTTTCAATCTAGATGCCTTTCCTTCTTTTTCTTCCCTTACTGCCCTGCTCAGGACCTCTTGCCCTAGCAGAAGTGGTATGAGTGGACATTGTTGGCCTCTTGCCTGTCATTACAGCATCTCGCCATTTAGTTTATTTATTTATTTATTTTTTTGGTTTTTTTTTTTGAGTTGGAGTTTCACTCTGTCATCCAGACTGGAGTGCAGTGGCCACTCCCGGCCACCGCAGCCTCTATTAGCTGGGCTCCGGTGATCCTTCCGCCTCAGCCTTCCAAGTAGCTGGAACTACAGGCGCGCACTACCATGCCTGGCTAGTTTTTTGATTTTATTGTAGAGATGAGGTCTCGCCAAGTTGCCCAGGTGGGTCTTGAACCCACGGGCTCAGGCAATCCACTCACCTCAGCCACCCAAAGCGCGGGATTACAGGCTGAGCCACCAAGCCCAGCTAGCATCTCACCATTTAGATGCTGGAAGTGTCCTTAGTTGCCTTTATCTGATTGAAAAGTTTTCTTTCCAGTCCTCTTCCAGTTTGCTGAAAGTTTTTATCATAAATAGATGTTGGATTTCATCAAAGACTTTTCTGCATCTACTGAGAGAATGGTTTTTCTAAGTCTGTAAATATGGTGAAATACATTGTTGATTTTCAGTATTAAACCTTTATTTGGTCTCAGGGTTTAACATTTGAAAACCTTATAAGCAAACCTTTATTCAAGGATAAACTCCACATAGTCATGATGTAGTATCTTTTTTACATACTGTTTGAGTCAATTTGCTAAAATTTTGTTAAGAGACCAGCATACTATCACAGAAACAAAGAACTGAATACCACACATTCTCACTCATAGGTGGGCTTTGAACATTAGTCACATTAACACAAGGGAGAGATTAGCAGTTGCTGGACACTGCTAGGGGAGAGAGGGAGGTAGGAGGGTGGGAGCCCTGACTACACAAGGGTACCTGGTCCACTACCTGGGGCGTGAGGGCCAGTTAGAAGCCCAAACTTCACTTTTGTGCAGCCTGCTTATGTAGTTAATCCTTTCTTATACCCACATCTCTGTAATAAAATAAAAATTTTTTTACAAAAAGAACTTTTGCATCTTCATCATAAAGGATGCTAGTCTGTAATTTTGATTTCTTACTATATTTTTTCTAGTTTTAATATGAAGGTAGCACTGGCCTCATGGATGAGTTGGGGAGCATCCCCTGCTCTTCATTTTTCTGGAAGAGTTTGTGTAGAATTGGTTTTTGGTTTTTTTTCCCTCTTACATATTTGGTAGAATTCATAATGAAGCCATCTAGGCCTGCAGTTTTCTTTGTGAGGTGTTTATATACAAATTCAACTCTCAGTAGATACGTATCTGTCAAGGTTATCCCTTCTTGATGACTTTTAGTTTTATGGCGTTCATTAATTTGTATCTAAATTATTGAATTATGTTTGGCATAGGTTTTCCTGTAATATCCTTTTAATGTCCCGTTGAGATGGCACCTCTCTCATTCCTGATACTGATAATGTTTACCTTCTCTCTTTTTCTTCTTCATCAGTTCTTACAAGAGGTTTGTTGATTTTATTTTCTCAAAATACCAGTTTTTGGTTTTATTATTATTGCTTTTCTCTTTACCATTTCACTGATTTCTGCTGTATCTTTATTATTTCGTTTCTGCTTACTTTGGATTTTATTTGGTTCTCTTTCCTAATTCATCTTAAAGTAGAAACTTGAGACATTTCTTCTTTTATAATATACACATTTAGTAAGATAATCTCTAACTTCTGCTTTAATTACATCCACAAATTTTAATTTGTTGTGCCATCATTTTCATTCCTTTTGATAAGTCCCTTTTTAAATATTATTTCCTTAATAATTCTCCTTTTGACTTCTTTCTTTGACCCATGAATTGTTTATTTAAAGGTCAGTCATTTAGTTTCCTAGTGTTCAGCAACTTATTTGGATCTTTCTGTTATGGATTCTAATTTCTAGCGTTCAGGAACTTATTTGGATCTTTCTGTTATGGATTCTAATTTCATTCATTGTGTGACTTGAATTCATTTGAGTCTGGCCTTGTGACCCAGAGCCTTGTTGGTCTTGGCACATAGTCTGTGTGCACCTGCAGAGCATGCTTGTCTGTTATTGGTGAGTGTTCTGTGAATGTCAGTAGGTCAGGGTGGTTAGTAGCATTACTTGGGTCCTCTGCATCCTTGACATTTTTTGGTCTGCTTGTTAGGTCAGATAATAAGAGCATGGTATTTAAACCTCTGAATGTAATTGTGAATTTGTCTTTTTTCCTCTTTCAGTCTCCATTTTCACTTCATGCATCTTGATCCTCTATTAAAGGTACATAAATGGCTAGGCTTATATGAGCACAACAGAGCCCTGGGCATGCCGAGCTCACCAGGCCCTGTCCCATTAGTCTGTGTGTGTTGTTTTACATTTTTACACTTTGTTTTATACAAAAAGATGTGTATTTTGTCTAGCTAATATATTCTTTATAAAGTGCACTACTGTATTCTTCAAATAATCTGTACTTAATAGATCTTGGATTTTTAAACATAACTTTTAGGAATCTGTAAACATTGTCATAGTTATTTTATTTAAAAATGCTTTTGTGGCCAGGCTCAGTGGCTCAGCCTGTAATCCCAGTGCTTTGAGAGGCCAAGGTGAGTGGATTGCCTGAGCCTGTGGGTTCAAGACCCGCCTGGGCAACTTGGTGAGACCTCATCTCTGCAATAAATCAAAAATTAGGCGGGTGTGGTAGCACACGCCTGTAATTCCAGCTACTTGGAAGGCTGAGGCGGAAGGATTGCCGGAGCCCAGCAAGTCAAGGCTGCAGTGGCCACTCCAGTCTGGGTGACAGAGTGAGACTCCCAACTCAAAAAAAAAAAAAAAAAAATTGCTTTTGTGATTATAGTTTAAAAAGACATAAGCAGTTAGGTTTTTAGGTTTTCCTGCGTAGTTATGTGTTAATTTTTCTGACCATTTTCATATAGCCTATCTATGAAACTTTCAGAATTCTTGCTCTATTTGATTATACTGTTCTGTATTACAAATGATCTAATGGTTATAATTTCTGTTACAGAGATAATGCTGAAGGTGGTTATTCAGGAAGAATAACTTGCCATGCATTTAAAGAAGACAGTGTTATTTTTTTTTTTTTTTTTTTTGAGTCGGGTTTCACTCTTTCACCCAGTCTAGAGTACAGTGGCACAATCACTGCTCTCCACAGCCTCGACCTTCTGGGCTCAGGCAATCCTTCCACCTCAGCCTCCCAAGTAGTTAGGACTAGAGGTACACGTCACCACACGCAGCTAATTTTTTTATTTTTTGAAGAGACGAGGTCTTGCTCCGTTGCCTAGACTGGTCTCAAACTCCTAGGCTCAAGCAGTCTTCCTACCTCAGCCTCCCAAAGTGCAGGGATTACAGAGGTGAGCCACTGCACCTGACCAGATATAATTTTTTAATGCATATTTTGAATAAGGAAGGTTTAAAAAATGCTTAGAAATGTGTTTTCTCCATAAATGTCATCAGTAGGAACTTTGTACATTATTTCAAATGTATATTGCCACCATTTTCACAGGAGTTAAAATATTTCTTTTAAATATTTACATTTGTATAGGCTGTTAACTCAAAGTTCTCCTCACAGATTCATAAAACATTGTTTTCTCTGTTGTGCTCATTTTAATTTTATAATGAGGAGGTGACAGATATGTATAACAGATACTTTGCTTGTTACAGTGTTTGTGTCTTCCTGAGAAGGTTTTATACCATGCTAATCATTTGTGGAAACACTAAAAAGAATATGTCTAAAATGTGGTTGGGAATTTTTTAAAATTTTATTTTAATACATTATTTTTTTTACAGACTAATGTTGACTTTTCTGCATTTTCTCAGTTTCTGACTCTTTCCTCAGAGCTCATGTGTTTCTGTTCTGTGTTTTGCAGGTCAAAGACGAGCAGCACCAGTGTTCTCTGGGGAGCCTGAAGGTCCCCCTCAGCCAGCTGCTCACCAGTGATGACATGACTATGAGTCAGCGGTTCCAGCTCAGTAACTCAGGTCCAAACAGCACCTTGAAGATGAAGATTGCCCTCAGGGTATAGTATTGTCTTCTACAATAAACACAGTAACAGTGGAAAGACAGGTGATGGCAGTGATGCTCATGGACAGACAGGTGGTGGCTGTGATGCCAGGGACTGTGACAAGGGAGTCATTGTAGGGAGAAGACACTAATGCTGGGAGCAAGGGGGCTCAGGAAAAAGTGATGGGGGCTAGGACTCAGACCTAGAACTGAAGCGATGCTTCCAGAATGTTTGAGGAGGCCCACAGTAACTTTTGATGCTTTTGCATGAACCCAGCCAACTATTTTTTTTATCCTTTGGCCAAGAAAGCATTACTATCTGTATCAACAAAGTTTTCTCCTAAGGTTGTTTTCAAAGGTTGTTCAGGAGAGAGAATTTTTTTGGTAAAGACAGGGTCTCATTGTGTTGCCCAGGCTAGTCTCAGACTTCTGTCCTCAAGCAGTCCTCCCACCTCAGCCTCCCAAAGCGCTGGGATTTCAGGTATGAGCCACCATGTCCGACCAGGAGAGAGAAATTAATAAAACTATACAAGAGAGTAGAACGTACAGAAAACACTTTTTTTGTCCAAAACAGATGGTGATTCATTTGTAAATACCTAAGGAAATATTGAAGAGAAAACTGGCAAACACACAGGGAAGTATTGAAGAGAAAACTGGCAAACACACAGGGAAGTGCTAAAATTCACTAATCAAAAACATGCAAATTAAAATTAAGAGCCAACTTCTTTAAAAAATTAAAGCAGATGTCTGTTGAGGGTGCTGTGGAAAAGTCTCTTTGCACCTGGCCCGGATGGGGCTTATCACCACATGCTCTCTAGAAGGAATCACAGCGTCCCCAGGTTGTAAATCCAAGGATCCAAGTCCCTTTTTCCAGAAATCTGTCTTTTAGTAATAATACAAAGTGTCAAGAGGCCACAAACATCAAGACATTTACTGCAGCTTTGCTTCATAAAACCAGAAAAAAACTTTAAGTCGTCAGTCACCCAGAGTGGAAGGGCTTGTGAAGAGTAGACTCTGCTCAGTGGAATGCTGTGTAGACTAAAGCTAGCACAGTGACCAGTCACGTGCTCTCATAGCAGAACGACATGTGGGCTATGAAGCTGCCCCCTGCTTCTCAACTTGTGCCTGACTTGGGGGTGATCTTGCTGGATAGCAGGGGCTCTGGATTTTCTTCCTTTCTCTAGGGGTTCCTGGTAGAAACTACCTGTATAGAATAAGGGATTTAGTCTTCTGTCAAGGGCATGTGATTCAGTGAAAATGTTCCACAACTGTGTAGAAATGTGTGCAAATGGAGAGTCAAGATGAAAGCACAGAAGTGGTGTTTGACTGTGCATGTTGACACGATCCTATAGTCCCAGCTACTTGGGAGGCTGAGGTGGGAAGATTGCATAAGACCAGGAGCTAGAGGCTGCTGGAGTTGTGATCGCACCTATGAGTAGCCACTGTTCTCCAGCCTCAGCAAAAGAGTGAGACCCTGTCTCTAGAGAAAGAGAGAGAAAGAGATGGTGTTTGTGTTAAAGAAGTAATATTTTGATTACTTTAGCTTTTCTTTTTGTAAACTTTCTGCAACATATTACTACTTTAATAATTGAATAACTGGCTAGATAGACTAGATTTTTTTAAAAGTTTTGAGCCAAGTTTTTCAAGAAACATTTGCAAATGAATACATCCCAGGCTGTTCCAGCATCAGGATCTACCATTGTCAACAGTTTTCATTTCTATGTTTCTCTCCACCTCTAGGTGCTCCATCTTGAAAAGCAGACGAGACCTCCAGACTACCAACACTCAGCTAAAGTAAAACGACCCTCTGTTTCCAAAGAGGGGAGGAAAACATCCATCAAATCTCAGATGTCTGTGTCTCCGGGCCCTGGTGGCAGCCACACTGCACCATCCACACCCATCATTGGGAGTAGTGATAAGCCTGGTGTGGAAGAGAAGGCCCAGCCCCATGAGGCTGGTCCTCAGGGGCCGCGCGACCTAGGGAGAAGTTCCTCCAGCCTCCTTGCCTCCCCAAGCCACATCTCAGCCAAGGAGCCCACGCCCAGCATTGCCTCAGACATATCACTGCCCATCGCCACCCAGGAGCTGCGGCAAAGGCTGAGACAGCTGGAAAAGTAACTAAATGCTCATCGTGTTGTTTGACATAATCCGAGTATGCATCAGACCCGCAGCAAAAGTTGTGGTTGGACACAAAGTACTCGTTTGACCCCCTTCAGGGAGGGAATTGTAGTCTTAAATTAGTTAGAAGAATTTCAGGTTGTATCGCTGTTTTGCTCCCTGAGCAAAATACAACCTGCCATTTTCTAGGACCTAATCATTTAAAGAATAGAAAATGATGGAGTCATAGGTTTTGCAAATAGGAAAGACCAGAGGCATAGCGCTGTGGCACTGCTGTGTTCCTCTGCTCCTGCCAGGAAATCAGACACATAGAGCTGGCCTGTGAGCCTCTGTGTGGCTGCATGAGAAGGCCCAGCTTCTCTGTTGTGTGAGAACAAGCCATGTTCTCGCATATGTGGTCACTATCCCGTCACTCCTATACAGTCCTTGTCTTTGGATCTCTGTATTGATTCTTTATTTAAATGCCTTGACTCATGGGTGTTTTCATGGTTTCTGTAGATAAGGGGGGAAAACTAGACTGTAGTTACCAGTGGGAGGAATAAAACTGACCTTTGAAACAGTTCTTCCTATTTGTTGCTATAAGAGGTGTGTTGAGTAATAAAAAAGTACTAAAAGAAATGGAAGCAGAGGGTGAAAGCATGCTTCCTTCTGAGCCGTTAGAAGAAGCACCTGGAACTGCAGGGTTTGCAGGTCACGTCCTGAGACCACCTTGAGCCACGCTCACTTTTTTCTTTAACACTTTCTCGTGTCCACTATTTTGAAAAAAGAAATCAGTTTCTTCTTTCTTGCTCCAAAAGGAAACAATTTTAAACAAGGGACCACTTTCTTCTCAGGAACTCACTTTGAAAAGTAGAAATGGGCTGGGTTTGGTGGCTCAGCCTTTAATCCCAGCACTTTGGGAGGCTGAGGCGAGTGGATTGCCTGAGCCCACGGGTTCGAGACCCAGCCGGGCAACTTGGCAAGACCTCATCTCTACAATAAAATAAAAAATTAGCCTGCTGTAGTTCCGGCCACTTGGAAGGCTGAGGTGGAAGGATCGCTGTAGCTCAGCAGGTTGAAGCTGCAGTGGCCAGGAGCATGCCACTGCACTCCAGTCTGGGTGACAGTGAGACACCA
>NW_007253410.1:313045-327073 GCF_000164805.1 Carlito syrichta
AAAAAAAAAAAAAAAAAGTAGAAATGCTCTTGGGGGATACTGAACAAGAGCAGCCTCAGCCTCGTCTTGGGGGTGGGTCTGTGCTTTAGTCCTGAGCAGAGAGACATTGAAGACGGGGACCTAAGTCCCCACCAGGTGGAAAGTGTATGTAGCTTATAGGAGGCTTTGAGGAAGAACAGGTCAGAAATTGTTTAGCAGAGACCACAGAATTGATGTTTATAGTGAGACTTCTGTATCTCATTTTTGGGCTCTAACTGAAAAACTCAGTTTAAAATAATTAAGTTACATGGGACCCTCAAGTGAAATTGAATTCAGCTGGTTGACTTATACCCAGAAATTGAAAATTCTGTTTGGTTCATGGATTGTGTGATTTCTTTTTGTCTGAATGAATGGAAATTGTCTCACTGTATACATTATACCAATGGATCACAACTTTTTTACAGTTGGAAGAAAGCTAGTGACTTTCTGCTTTGTTTCCCACAGCGGGACAACCCTAGGACAGTTTCCACTGGGACAGATCCAGCTGACAATCCGGCACAGCTCACAGAGAAACAAGCTCATTGTGGTCGTGCACTCCTGCAGGTAGGCGTCCTGGGTCGCCATGCCCCCACTCCCTCAGTCGTTGCTGCTGAGTTTAAACATTAAATAGGACAACATAAACACCAATCTCTAGGACTACCAAGCCTCTAGGATTACCTCTAGGACACAAGCACTCATCTCTAGGATTCTACAGCAATTGGGCCTGCTCTAAATGGTGCCGGTCAGGGACGTCCCTATAGTTACGGGCTTCATAGCAATGCAACTATGCATGGTACATAGACAGTGGTCCCATGTGATTATAATACTGTATTTCTACTGTACTCCTTTTCTGTGTTTAGATATACAAATATTTACCCTTGTGTTATATTTTCCTACGTATTCATACAGTAACAGGCTGTACACGTTTGCAGCCTAGGAGCAATAAGCTGTGCCACGAAGCCTAGGTGTGTAGTAGGCTCTGCTGTCCAGGTTTGGGTATGTATACTCTAGGATGTTCATACAATGACACAGTGATGCACAGCAACACACTTATCGGCCATATCCCTATTGCTCTGTGACACATGAGTGTGTTCTTAATTGTTCTGGGTTTTTTAGTACTGTACAAAATGTAAAGATCTCTCCCCAGTGAGTGTGTATACCAAAAGCATAAAACGAATGCATTTTGTACATGCGAAGTATTCCTGATTTTGGATTTGGGAGAATTAGCTTTATCACGTGGCATTTTGTGGGTAGAGAGGGCTGAGGGAAGAATCTCTTTTATTGGTTGATTTACATTAGCTTACCATTTTCTCTCTCAAAAAAAGAAATGAACAAACTGGAAAATTGTTTTACTTTTATTGATATGCTTTAGTTAGGGTTTTTGGAACATAGAAGAATGTATTTTAAAAAGCTCCAAGCTGTTGCAGAAAGTAAAGATTTGCCAGCATCCCTAGGCTACATGGTAGACCCTGTTGCTCCTAGACTGTAAGCCCATCCAGCATGTTTTTTTTTTTTTTGGAGTTGGAGTCTCACTCTGTTGCCCACACTGGAGTGCAATGGCCGCTCCTGGCCACCGCAACCTCAACTTGCTGGTCTCCGGCGATCCTTCCGCCTCAGCCTCCCAAGTAGCTGGAATTACAGGCATGCGCTACCACGCCCGGCTAATTTTTTTGATTTATTGCAGAGATGAGGTCTCGCCAAGTTACCCAGGCAGGTCTCAAACCCGCAGGCTCAGGCAATCCACTCACCTCAGCCTCCCAAAGCGCAGGATTACAGGCTGAACCACCGAGCCCGGCTAGGATTTAAATTTTCAAGAGTAGTTTTATCAGTTTAAAAGATGGAAAAAGTTTATAGGCTCCTGACAAGTGTTGCCGTAGTCTTAAAAAGGGTTTACCAGTTGCAGCCTTGACCTGCCGGGCTCCAGTGATCCTTCCACCTCAGCCTTCCAAGTAGCCGGAATTACAGGCATGCGCTACCACGCCTGGCTGATTTTTTGATTTACTGTAGAGATGAGGTCTCGCTGCCCAGGCGGGTCTCGAACCCACGGGCTCAGGCAATCCACTCACCTCAGCTTCCCAAAGGCACGGGGTTACAGGCTGAGCCACCGAGCCCGGCTGCATTATACTTTTTTAGTAAGTGTAAAGTGAGATGACAGTGTGGCTTTAATTTGTATTTGATTAATGATGATGGTGTGGGCTTATTAGTTATTTTCCATTTATGTAATTGTCCTGGTAGTAGTTTAAAATGTGATGTAAAAATTTTGAGTGTATAAAAAGCTGTTGGAAACATAGGCAAATAAAATTAGTGACATTTAGAAATAATATAATATAAATTGGAGAGTTTAATTCAGTAATTACCAAGAATATTATATATTCTTGCTACTAAGATAATTACTATGACAGGATTGATGTAATCTGAGCACTGGCTCAAAAAAAAAAGATAATTACTGTGGAAGATATAGGAACAAAAGACTTTTAGAGTAGTCTAATGAAACAAGACCCTAACTACCCTAACTAGATGTTGGGGTCAGTCACTAGGTGAAGAATGTGAAGTAGTTGTATATAACCCCATACTAGACTGTGTCTGTCATAGAAAAAGAATAGCACAGGCTTCATAAAGGAGGCAGGCTCCGGTCTTGGGGGCTGGAGGGTGGTGGAGGGGAATAACCCATACAGGTGCAAAAGTTTACTTGGCCGTAAGACTAACTCATATTTCCTTATTGGGAGAAAACAGTACAAGTGCTGTTTCTTTTTTTTTTTGAGTTGGGGTCTCACTCTGTTGCCCAGACTGGAATGCAGTGGCCGCTCCCGGCCACCGCAGCCTCGACCTGCTGGGGGCTCCGGTGATCCTTCCGTCTCAGCCTTCCAAGTATCTGGAACTACAGGCGTGCGCTACCACGCCCGGCTAATTTTTGATTTATTGTAGAGATGAGGTCTCGCCAAGTTGCCCAGGCGGGTCTCGAACCCGCGGGCTCAGGCAGTCCACTCACCTCAGCCTCCCAAAAGCGCGGGATTACAGGCTGAGCCACCGAGCCCAGCTACAAGTGCTGTTTCAACAGCAATTCTATATTAGAAACAGAGAGCAAGGACTCAGAAAGCCCCCAAACTCTGGGCTCAAGAAATAGAGGCAAAAGTCGCCTCTGGCAAAGGCACTACAAGAGAAGTTTGAGAGAAGCTCTATAAAGCAAATGTGGAGTGAAGGAAAAAATATGTTTTACAGTATCTGGTGTCCTGTTGCTTCTCAGTTTTTAGATAAATATAAAATGAAAACTTAGGCTGGGCATAGTGGCTTAATGTCTTGTAATCCCAGCACTTTGGGAGACTAAGGTGGGAGGATCACTTGAGGACAGGAGTTCAAGACCAGCCTGGGCAACATAGTGAGAGCTTGTCTCTCCAAGAAAATTCTTATTTAAAAAAATCAAAATTTGATAAAGCAAATTTGAATGTGTTTCGAATTCTCATTTTCCTAAAATCTAATATCTGGTCTTCTGTGGTTTGTGTTCTAAGAAATCTCATCGCCTTCTCGGAAGATGGTTCTGATCCATATGTCCGCATGTATTTGTTACCAGACAAGAGGCGATCAGGAAGGAGGAAAACACATGTATCAAAGAAAACATTAAACCCAGTGTTTGATCAAAGGTATGGTATTTTATTCAACTGAGAACAGCCTACCTGGTTGAAGTGACAAGTTAAGAAAGACCTGAGTGATGCCTTTGACTGGCTGAAGCATGTAAGTCAGCTGCTGAGAAGTTCAGTGAATGCACACATTTTAGTGAACATGTACTTGTCAAAATAAATATGTATTTTGAACTTTATGTAGAATTGCCAAAAATGATAAATCCAAGTATGAATAATGTAGATAGGGAGAAAAGTGATTAAATAAAGATCAAATTATTGATGACCCTGAGGAACTCATTTTTAGGGATTACACTGTTGATATTGTATTATAAATAAAACTGGAAATTTAAAGATACACGTATTTAAAATGTATTTTAAAGTAACAGCATCTAAGCCAGGCTCGGTAGCTCAGCCTGTAATCCTGCGCTTTGGGAGGCTGAGGTGAATAGACTTCCTGAGCCCGCGGGTTCAAGACCCGCCTGGACAACTTGGCGAGACCTCATCTCTACAATAAACCAAAAATCAGCCGGGCATGGTAGTGCATGCCTGTAATTCCGGCTACTTGGAAGGCTGAGGCGGAGGGATCGCCTGAGCCCAGCAGGTTGAGGCTGTGGTGGCCAGGAGCGGCCACTGCACTCCAGTCTGGGCAACAGAGTGAGACTCCAACTCAAAAAAAAAAAATAGCATCTATTTTAAAATAACAATAAGCCCATAGCATCTTGAAGTACAACATATTTTCTGTAAAAAACAACTATATTTTCCAAAACCAAAAAAAAAAAAAATTGTGAAAAGAATGGCACTGCAGTTTTAACATTTTTGCAAATCTTTTCAGTGGCCTGGCTTAATAAAGGCTGGAATTCGCTCCTCGGGTCAGTCCAGTGGGGCGACCTCCCAAGAGGATCTTAAGGGACCCCCAGAGGTACTCGGCCTATGTTTTTCTTTGAGTTGGAGTCTCATTCTTTTGCCCAGGTTGGAGTGCAGTGGCGTATACATGACTACTGCAACCTCGATCTGCTGGACTCGGGTGATCATTCTGCCTCAACCTTCCAAGTAGCTGAAACTACAGTTGTGCGCCACCATGCCTGTCTAATTTTTTGATTTATTGTAGAGATGAGGTCTTACCAAGTTGCTTAGGCTGGTCTCGAACCTCTGGACTTAGAGAATCCTCTTGCTTCCACCTCCCAGAGTGATGGGATTGCAGGCATGAGACATTGCACCCAGCCTCAGCCTATATTAAAGAGCCACCAATCAGTACAAATTTGGCATCTTATATTATAGTCCTTTGGTAACTTCAAAATCACCTGCATTTTGGAAAATTATTAATAAAGTTGAATGGTATTGATAGCTGTTAATTTAGTTCATATTTTGTCTTTCAAGATACTCTTCATTTATTGTACTTTGACATCAATAACTTTATTTAAACCAGAGGTCAGAAACTAGAAGGGATGCACCAAATCCTGAGGTGGATGTGTTCCATTAGCAAAATGTTCTTACACGCGGCATTTAAACATTGAGAGACTCCACATGCTGATCTGGGTTTCTCATGCCGCCTTGGGGCAGGCTGGGCAGGCATCTCAGTCAGACAGGAGAGAACTAGTCACTCTGACCTGGCACCCTGCAAGTGTGTGAGTGAGTGTGTAGCATCTGACATGAGCATAAAGAATGCTTTTTTTTTCTCTTCTGTGAAGCTGCAAGGATGAATTTTTTAAATTGGAGATAGCAGGAATAGGGTCTAAAGACTAAACAAGACTAACTGGAAAGCCTGAATGAGTTGACTTTTCTGGAATCGGCGTTTTGTCAACATTAGCCTATGTTGAACCCCCATGAAGAATCAAACATGTGTTCAAAGAACACACCTCACCCACCCATGAGTGATCCACGAATAGTGGTACTCAGACATCTGTCGGATGCCCAGGTCTTCTGATATGTGAAAAATGATTAAAAAAATCTTGAGTTTTGAGTCATTTTTTTTTTTTTTTGAGTTGGAGTCTCATTCTGTTGCCCTGACTGGAGTGCAGTGGCCACTCCCAGCCACCGCAGCCTCGACCTCTCCGGTGATCCTTCCGCCTCAGCCTTCCAAGTAGCTGGAACTATAGGTGCGCGCTACCATGCCCGGCTAATTTTTGATTTATTGTAGAGATGAGGTCTTGCCAAATTGCCCAGGCGTGTCTCAAACCCACGGGCTCAGGTAATCCACTCACCTCAGCCTCCCAAAGGCGCGGGATTACAGGCTGAGCCACCTAGCCTGGCTGGGTTTTGAGTCAAAACATGCCAGATCAAAACATCTGGTAGAAGAACCCAATTTTATAATACAAAACAAACATAATATTTGGGATGATCTCATAAGCAGAAAATGTCATGTTTACTTATAAGGAAATACAACAATTTTTTTTTAGTCAGAGTCTCACTGTGTCACCTAGGTTGGAGTACAGTGCATGGGCACCGCAGCCTCGACCTGCTGGACTCATGCATTCCTTCCACCTCAGCCTTCCAAGTAGCTGGAACTACAGGCATGAGCCACCACACCTGCCTAATTTTGTGATTTATCGTAGAGACGAGGTGTTGCCAAGTTGTCAGTGCTCAGGCAATCTTCTCGCCTTTGCTTCCCAAAGTGCTGGAATTACAGGCGTAAGCCACCATGTCTGGCTGAAAATACAACACAATTATGGAGAAAATTAAGGTTTCCTTTCTCCATTTCAGCTTTGATTTCAGTGTTTCATTACCAGAAGTGCAAAGAAGAACACTAGACGTTGCAGTGAAAAACAGTGGAGGTTTCCTGTCCAAAGACAAAGGGCTTCTTGGCAAAGTAAGTTTTTAAAAAAATCCTTGATTAGTTCCTGTGTTTTGTAAAAATTAAGCACTTACTTAAAATGTGGTTGTTTACACCATATCTATGTAAGTGTACTCTGATAAATGTTTATTGATTGTGACTCTGAAGACAGTCAACTAAGAGATTGGTACATTCTGAAGATACTTTAAGTTATTTTCATTGTTTTAAATACTCAGATTCTTGGCTTATAACTCATTCTAATGCCATAAACTTGTAGAAAAGATTAGTTTAAGTCTACATTTTTGTTCAAGTATTACATTGAAGGAAAATATTATCTTGCAGTTCCACCTCCTCGACTAATCACTCTGCTCTTTTTCTAACAAATCATTGGCTTTATTCCTCTGAATTTTTTCTAGTCTTTTGTCTATATTCACACTTAGCTTATACATGTGATTATATATTCTGTAATAGTGTACATAAAGGTTACGTCAGGGAAGAGGAATTTTAGCAGCAGAGCAGCAGAATACAGATCATCTGCATCGGCTATGCTGTCAATTGCACATTGACTGTTGTCTCTATAAACTGTTTCTACCGATGCTCCATAATAAATGACTTTAAAAACTAGTGATTAACAGGAAGGATCTCTTGGATATAATCAACCATAAAATTTACAGGTGAATCAATAAGGGTAGAAAAGATTGAAAAAATGAGGAACTCAAAAAAAGAGTTCCATATTGCTAGATTAATACAGAAGATTAGAGAGATGAGAAGTGGTGAAAGATCTAAAAGGAATTAGCCTACTTTAACAAACTTCTTTCATTTTTTAAACCCACAGGTGTTAGTTACTCTGGCATCTGAAGAACTCGCCAAAGGCTGGACCCAGTGGTAAGTGTCCTTACCATAGACAGATGTACCAGTAAACAGAGAACCCCAACGTGTTTCTAAAAGCACTTTCCAGGACCCAGTGTGGAGTATCTTCACCAGTAAACAGACATAGAACCTCAATGTGTACCTAAAAACACTTTCCTGCACCCAGTGGGGAGTACCCCCACCACAGACAGTGTTAGAACCTGGCATGTATTTAATAACACCTTCCACACTTGATTTGGTGGTTGTTATCTTCCTGTGCCTTCCCAGGTATGACCTCACAGAAGACGGAGCGAGGCCACAGGTGGTGACGTAGCCACAGGTGGTGACGTAGCCATGCCGGGCACGAAGCTCCTCCTCTGTGTATCTCCCTCAGCTCTCCTTGGAACACATCTTCTCACAGACGTACCAATATTATTTTTATAATTTCATGTATTTAGTTATACATACCTTGAAAGTTTTATATAATTGTTGACATCTTAGGCAAATTTGGCCAATGTTACTGTTAAATTTTATGTATTGAATTTCCTCTAGTATTTCACCAGTTACTCTAGTGTGCAATAGGATGGTAGTTAGTGTGTTCTGTAAGCTCTCTGTCAGTTGTGTCTACTAGGAAACAGATACATGTATATGCTTTATTATTGTTTTGTTTTGTATATCACTGAGGTACACTATGCCATGTAAATAGACTCTATTTTTTATAATATACATGCTGATTTGAATTCAGAAGAAAATAGATCAAGGAAATATATATTTTCTTCTAAAACTTATTAAATTCTTGTGACAAATAATCATTTTCATCTTTGCAGCAAAAAGTTCTCAGTGACTTATTGCGTGGTGTTTCTTTTTAAAAAGGAAAACTGAAAGATTATTAAATACTAGTATATTTCTGCCCATTATGAATGAAAAAATAATCAAAATATTAACATTTTCGTAAATATGAGGATGTCTTATTGAGAAGTAAGTTAAAGGGCTTGTAAGGAAAACTGTTTATAACTGAGTAATCTAAAATACCAAGAGAATTGTCATGGTTCCTAAATCATAATGTACTAATCTGAAATTCCTTACATAAAAATGAAATGTCTTAAGTTTATTTTAATTATTCGTTGTAACTTATTAATGAGATAGTACAGACACACACATTATACTTTTCCTAAAATATAGGAACAGATTTTCAAGTTTAGCAATGAAGCGATTGCAAAATGGTTGGTGATGAGCTTTGTTAATTTTCAGTGTTTTCCCAGCCTATAAAGAAAGAAAGGTACCCATTGTCCTTATAAGGGTTGTGAGATAGATCAGGATGCATAGATAAGACATTATATTAAGAGTTAAAAGCTCGTTCACACACTTATTAGTGTTAAGAGCTAATTATGCAGCACACATAGAAAGTGTCACCTAGTAGCTGGATGCACACAGGCCACCACCATGGCCAGGGGTGCCCGCAGCTGCCAGCACAGCAGCTGTTGTTCTTAAACAACCATTTCCTGGGTTTTCTTACTTGCTGCCATGACTGACCTTAATATCAGGATATTGTTAAATAGTTTTTATTTTAGAATATTTTTTTCTGTTTAGGTTATTAAAAGCATGTTTTGTATACTTAAGAGTTCCCAAACACCCTGTGAGGTGAGACTCTATAGCAGTCATAGGCTCTGTATGTCTATAAACAAAGTGTGCACATATGCAGAAAGATGTTTAAGTGTATAGTATAAGCTGTATGATGAAAATGGCTTCCTAAGCCATGAGAACATTTTAAAACTATGTATACACATATTGGGGGAAAATATAGCTTTGTAATCAAAATTGAAGCTTTTACCTTAACTTCATGGAACTGAACAACTTAAGAATAACTCATGTGACCAAACATACCAAAGTGCCTGTGGCAGATGCTGATTGTTGTTTCTACGCACCCCTCCCTTTAGCACATTTTAATTTTGTCTCACTTTATAACCTACACTTTGAACCATGGGTTTATTTATAATGGAGTTTATAGCTTCACAACACATTTCTTGTAATCATAAAGACCAGTATAATCTCACTGTCTCCTATTTAGTGACACTTAAAAACCTCTATAAACCATTTATATTAGTAGTATACAGGATTATTTGGGGAGGAAGCTTATGAATATGTTGATACATACATGCAAACATTTATGTACACAAACATTTAACTATTTTAGTAGCATAGAAAGACAGGTAATACTTATTAAATCTAGTTGCTTTCCCATGGTTTTAGATTTTTTTGAAGGTTTTTTAAAAATAAGGTCTGTGGAAGGGCTTCTGTTATAATCTATAAAAGAGAAGAAACACTCATTGAAGTTTTAGCATGCCAGTAATTTTTACTAGCATCCTACACAGTTGGGTTTTGCATCCATAAGCTTAATCTATTCAATGTGTGTTTTACTTAATGGATGCTATATTTAGGCAATTAGGCAAAATAGATGCAATTAAAGGTGCAAAGCCCAAAGAAAGTCAGTTTAGCAGCACAATGAGTTGCCCCTTGATGCAGTGAAGTCAGGAGAGCTGTCACCTTTTGGATGCAAGCTTCCCACTTGCAGGGTCTGGGGCCTCCATAGCCCTTTTCATTCTTTGTAAGAGGAAGGGAAGAAGGAGGGTGAATCTGAGGCACTGAAGCACCTTCCAGAGATGTGGGGAAGTCAGGAGCTATCATCAGGGCCACGCTCCTAGCACCCCAGGATCCCAATGGTAGAAAACACTCGAATTCTCAGAATATTGATTTGTTTTTAATACTCTCAGAATATTGATTTGTTTTTAATATTGATTTGTTTTTAATACTCGATTTATCTAGGAAAAGGGAACTTTAATTCTTATACCTTGAGCCAAGCCAATGGAGAGAAAATTAGATACATTTGAAGTGCAGCTCTGTTCCTTGTACATGTGGGTTCTTATCCTGTGCCTTAAAGTAAGAAGGTATTGTTTCCAAGTTTCAGATTAAAACAGAAGAAGCCTTGTAGCTATATTTACCACAATTTAATGCTGTATTATAAGAATTCCTTTTACAGATACTCTTTATCAAGAGGTCAGCTCTTTTTCAAGAACCTAAGCCAAACGCAAATCAGCGTGTAGAGCTGTGCATTTATTCTGTGGTTGCTACATGAATTCTGATTCTGGCTGGTTCACCCGCTGCAAATGGAGAACAGCAGGGCTTTTTAAAAAAATATAGAATGTCCTTTTTGTGCAACTAATTTTACATAACTGTGCATGTATTTATTCAATAAAACTTTTAAGTTATCTTGCTTGTCATTTGTTTTTCCTCTTTCTTTTGAAATGAGTCTTTAGTGTAGGGCCAGATAATTTGAAAAGTAGCTACAGTGTACTCACTGTTTGTATTTGTTCTTTGTGAATCCTTCCATTTTCAGAGCAACTGCATTACAACAGTTGATACTGTTCTTCCTGTTCTCATCTGAGTTTCTCACCTCTGCCTAGCCTATTAGACTTTGCCTTTTGAAAACAGCTCTTCTGTATAACCATGAGTAGAAAAAGTAGATTTTGAATGTGCTTTACAACAGAGCACCAAGAAATGAAATGGGAGTTGCTGAGACTATTGAACATTTGAGCCAACTGAGGGGTGACACTAGAGTATCCATTACTGCTTAATTCACTACAGACAATGGGACTGACTTCAGAGGATCATCATGGCCTAGTCTTGGCCTCTCAGCATTTAACACTGTGTACTTCCTTTCCCTGCTCATGGCCATCTTTCCTTGGCAACACCTTAGGATCTTTCACTGTCTTCTCCTCTAGCCAGACTCTAGGTATTGCAGCAATATGGGTTTTGGCTCTGGTCCCTTTTAATTTTATTCAGCATTCTTAATCCCATGACTTCCAGATATACATCACCAATACAGGCTTTTTCTGAGCTCAGAGCCAGTGCATCTCGCTGTTTCCATGCCCTGTCTACGTGGAGACCTCGAGGTGTGTCTGTCTGTCTCATCTAGAGGCTCGAGCAGAGACCTGGACAGCATCTGCCACCTCCCGCTGCCTTACTCTGCATGTACAGAGACCAGGCCCTTGAGTTCTAACTTGAGAATATACCCACATCAACTCTGTCTCCCCAGTCTAAGCCATTATCCTTCCTACCTGACACAGTCAAATCCCAGTTTCCAAGCTTTCTCCCTTTCTACTTTTCCTCCTCATGCATTTCCTACACGACAACCAGAGGGATCTTTCAAAACATAAATCTTAAATCACCACTGCACTGCTCTCCGTTACTCGTAGAACAAAGGCCAAGAGCATTTCATGACTCACAAAGCCCATGTTTCCTTCCACGATGCCCTCACCTGTCATACTTCAACCATGGAGGCTTCTTCTCGATTCCTCAGCGTCCCCCATCCCATCTCAGCACCTCCACGTGTGCTCTTCCCCTGATGTGGCCCAGCTGGCCCCTCCTCTCCACCTCTCAGCTTAAAGTTGATTTTCTCAGTGTCCAGTAAGCTCTCTCGGCACCATTTACTTTCATTAAGCATATTTAACGTAGTTAGAATTTAGTTTGATTTAAAACTTTACTGCTTGAACTCTAAGCTCCCAAGGGCAGAGATTTATGTGAGTTCTACTTGAACTTTTCTCATGGCTTATGGCATGTCCTTGGTTCCAGGTTGACAAACCAAATACCTGTTGACTACGTGATGTATAAAGTTTGTCATCATTCATTGGTTTGAGTAAGTTTCCATTCAAAGAAAGATACCTATTGGCAGTTTTTAGTGAAGACTAAAGAAGGTACAGATGAGCATGGCAAACAATATGATGGAGACAAAAAGCCAACAACTAATTATCTGATAAACAATTGAAGCACAAAAGCAGGACCAGGAAGTCTGCCTTATTCAGTGTCATTCTCAACTTCCTAGGCAATACAGTATGAAAAGAAAAAGATGGTTAACCAGAAAGTGACTGGTTTATTTAGCCAGCATTAGGGATGTGCCTGGGAAAAAAGTCGCAGGAGTGTTTCGGGCTGGTCCAACAAACAGGCTACTAATCTCCACGAACCAACTGAGAATGAGAGACAGTAAGCTGGAAGAAGGAAATTATAAAACTATAAACCTAGTCAAAACCAGAATAATCTTCATTTGTATAAATGCTTGTATTACAACTAACTTTAAATTGTTGGCTCTGAACAAAAAAACCAGCTAAACCTTCTGAATTATCAATAAAACATTAATGTATTCAAGGTTCTTACTTAGGCAACATCTGATGTTCACAGGCTTTAAAAATGATTAGCCAGGAGATAATAACTGGCCTTATCTAAGATCTCAGTATCATAAGTAATTAAGCAAACTGCTATAAATAAAGTAAATATGAATAAAATAATGCTTATGGATAAGCTTTTCATGTACTTTAAATTTTTTTTAATTGTTTTAAAAGCTCATTAAATGGTTTATTTTCAATCAAGACAAAGTTGTTTTTGTTTTTGAGTTGGGGAGTCTCACTCTGTCACCCAGACTGGAGTGCAGTGGCCGCTCCCGGCCACCGCAGCCTCAACCTGCTGGGCTCCAGCAATCCTTCCGCCTCAGCCTTCCAGTAGCTGGAACTACAGGTGTGCGCTACCACGCCTGGCTAATTTTTCGATTTATTGTAGACATGAGGTCTCGCCAAGTTGCCCAGGCAGGTCTCAAACCCCCGGGGCTCAGGCAATCCACTCAACTCAGCCTCCCAAAGCACGGGATTACAGGCTGAGCCACCGGCCCAGCAAGGAAAAGTTTAATATGGGAAATGTTTCTAACATAAAGGGTCTCATCTATAAGATACTAATATGTAACAGTTTAGAATTTCTTGTTTTCTAGGTTTCACTAGAATTTTAGGTTATTTTATGTAATCCGGGATTATTTAAAAGGTTACTTATGCCGGGCTTGGTGGCTCAGCCTGTAATCCCGCGCCTTTGGGAGGCTGAGGTGAGTGGATTGCCTGAGCCCGTGGGTTCGAGACCCACCTAGGCAGCGAGACCTCATCTCTACAATAAATAAAAAAATCAGCCAGGCGTGGTAGCACATGCCTGTAATTCCAGCTACTTGGAAGGCTGAGGCGGAAGGATCGCCGGAGCCCAGAAGGTGGAGGCTGCGGTGGCCAGAAGCGGCCACTGCACTCCAGTCTGGGCAACAGAGTGAGACTCCAACTCAAAAAAAAAAAAAAAGATTATTTATTTTTTAAGAAATGAAAAAATCAGTAGGTAGGAGAGAGATATATAAAAAGAGTTACAGATATAAAGATATTTTTGGTAAGAAAAGTTATAAAGAAAAAATAATTTTGTGTGTGGAAGAATTTTGTATGATAAAATTTTGTCCTAAAGTAAAATGACTGGTTATTTAGGAAAGAGGGAGATACAGGGCAAAACAGAAAGTCTAAGCATGTCATCAATGGTATGTGGAAATCAGGATAAGGTTCACAAAGGGGAATTTATGAAGAAATCTTGGTATATGATTTAGTTGGTTATAACTTTTTCTCCAGTCCTGTTACGGCTTGAAAAGTTTTTAATTGCTCACAAAACTAAGCTTTAAAAGGATTAAAGTTTTGGGTTGTTTTTTACAGCATTATTTTGTATAGAAAAAGATCTTGTATGGTACATTTTTGTCCTATAATAAAATGGTTGTTTTTTTAAAAAGCATAATGCAAAAATAAAAGGTTCAAGCATGTTTTTTAAAATAGTATTGAAAGAACTTAGACGCCAGTAACAATTCCACACCCGTTAGGGACCAAGAGATTTATTAAAGCGGTGGCTACAGGGAAAAGGAATAGGGTCTGTAGCCGC
>NW_007253410.1:327193-331506 GCF_000164805.1 Carlito syrichta
CAGGAGCAGGAAGGGTCATGTTAGTGTTCTATTGGGGAGGGGGTGGAGTGGGGATAGGGTGGGCCGAGGTTGTGTTACATTTTACTGGAGGTACAACAGGGCTGATTTGTTATAGGAGGAGGCTGTTGGCTCGCAGATTTGAACTTCGCGCTGGAAACCGTACAGGCTTAGGGTCTTTGTTGTTTTGGGTGGCAGTGCCATCTTGGGGGACGCCCTTCTGACTGTTCTCTGCGCCCTTCAAGTATGAATATGTAAAAAATGTTATGTTAAAGATTTGTGGAAAAAGGTAACTTACAATGACCTGTAATCCTGTACTTTCAAAAAAAATTTTTTTTTAATTTTATTTAGTCTCACCTCGTTGCCCAGGCTGGAGTGCAGTGGCACGCTCACAGCCACCCAGCGTCAACCTGCTGGGCTCCGGTGATCCTTTCGCCTCGGCCTTCCAAGTAGCTGAAACTACAGGTGTGCGCTACCACGCCCAGCTAGTTTTTGCTTTCTTGTAGAGACGAGGTCTTGCCAAGTTGCCCGGGCAGGTCTCAAACCTGTGGGCTCAGGCAATCCACTTGCCTCCGTCTCCCAGAGTGCTGGGATTACAGGCTGAGCCACTGAACCAGGCCACTTTCAGAAATTGTAATAAGACCCCACCCCACCCCGCTCCTGAGCTGGTTGGCAGTCTTTGTCACCTTGTCACCCTCATCCTCGCCCCCTCCCATACACACCCCTTCTCCCTTTCCCAGTCCTCCTGCTGGGGCTGTTGATCATTTTTATCCTCACTTCTGCGGGGGACTGCCAGCGCCAGCTATTGTGTCTGATCAGATACCACCACCATCCTGAAGGGGAAGAAGAACAAAACCTAGAAGCTGTGGGGCTTGCTTACCTTTTCCTTCTCTCTTACTACACCGTCCCCTAAAGACTTAGAGCTATCCCTCTTCCCTGTCCTCCACCTAGGGTTGTTTTTTTGAGGGGTGGGGGGCACATAAAAAATTCCCTGGAACTTGAATACCTGTGACTTAGTAGTTAGATCTTCCTTGGAGTGGAGAAGCCAACAATATGTCACTAAATCCTCAGCTTCAATTAGAGGACAGATGTTGACTAGGTAATTTTTTTATGGACATGAAATGTGCATGTCTTGATGGCCAGTGACCAAACTAGTCAGCTCATAATCAAGAAAATAAAAAACAAAAGACATTTTTTAATACTTAAATTCTTCAAGTTTTAAATTCGGTCTCTCTAGGGTAGGGTTAAAAAAAAAAAAAAAAGCTTCAAGAAGCCACATCTACCCCATACCCTCCTCCTGAACTGCCTGCAGACCAGCCTGGATACCTGGTATTAAGTCCTGGGAGGAAGATCAACTAGCTCAGTTGGGAAGGCCACTATCAAGTACTCCTGACCACCGAGACCACTATATGGACAATAGAAAAATGTTGAACTCATTATACATGTGTTAAGGGGCATAGATCATTGTCCCCACGCCTCCTAGTTGGGGGGATATATGTTGGACCATGCAGCAGCACTGGGGTGGACTGCTGCTACTTCATTTGGAGATCCTAGGGGATGGAATTGTTTACAATCCAGTATAAAGGGTCACAAATTCTAGAAATTAAAACAGGCTATGGAGAAACCAATGCCTGGGTAGAATGAGTCAAATTTTCTGTACTAGCTTTGAACAAAAGCAACTGTTATGCTTGTGCTGTGGAACAGCCACAAGCACAGGTGGTCCCATTCCCTCTCGGCTCTGACACAGACCCCACTGGGATGAGTTGTATGCTTGCCTTATACCAAGACAAGGACACTTGGGGAAGCAAGACTTGTAAGAGCTTGTCTCTGCTCTTGCCTGCACTGCAGAGGTCAGACCTGAGGGCAATCCCCTCCTTTTCCTTAGGGAGGATGAATCACTCATGTCTCTCTAGATAAGGGTAAGGAATGTTTCACAACTCCTGTGGGACAATTGCTGATTTGCTAGTCTTTGTTTGACAATTGATTGCCTTTTATGAATGGGTATAAGTCCTTTATTTAGCTCTAGCTCTCATTTTCCAGGTGAGGAACCAGGCTCTTAAGAAAATGACTTGCCCAAAGTCTGACAACTGACTGTGCACCTAACATGGCAAGAACACATGTAAATCCTGCTGGCACATTTCACAGACTTACCAGGATGACAAAATTACTTCACACTTTCTCCTTCTAAACTAGAGGTACAACCAAATCTAAATACAACAAAATAGTCACAATAAAATCATCCTTAATAAGATTAAGTGGGTGGGTGGCCTATTTACTTCAGGTATTTTACCAAATTGTTTTGTTTGTAAGTAGGAGTCTCACTCTGTCACCTAGGCTGGAGTGCAGTGGCATGCTGCTCACAACCACCGCAGCCTCGACCTGCTGGGCTCAGGTAATTTTTCTGCCTCAGCCTTCCAAGTAGCTGGAACTACAGGTGCATGCCACTGCACCTGACTAATTTTTTGATTTATTGTAGAGACAAGGTCTCCCCAAGTTGCCCAGGCTGGTCTTGAACTCCTGGGCTCAGTCAGTCCTCTTGCCTCTGCCCAGCAAAACCATGTTTCAATATCGTAAAAATATTTGAACTGGCTGGGTGCAGTGGCTCACGCCTATAATCCCAGCACCCTGGGAGGCCAAGGTGAGAAGATTGCTTGAGCTCACGAGTTTGAGACCAGCCTGGGCAACTTGGCAAGACCTCATCTCTACAATAAAATCAAAAAATTATTTGGGCTTGGTGGCACGTGCCTGTAGTTCCAGCTACTTGAAAGGCTTAGGTGGAAGGATCGCCTGAGCCCAGCAGGTCAAGGCTGTGGTGGCTGTCAGCATGCCACTGCACTCCAGCCTGAGCAATAGAGTGAGACTCTGACTAAAAAAAAAGAAAAGAAAATTTGGACCATATTTTAAATGTAATTATTCAGTAACAGCCAATGATGGTTTCTTTACTATTCCATAAAGAAACTTACAGGAAAACAGCCAAAAAAAAGAATATAGGATAGGTAGCATATATGATATGAAAATTTCAAAGAGGACAGAGGGCATTTGTGAATTTGAATAAGACAAGAGTAGTCTTTGTGCCATGTATAATAGATGCTTTAAAAATGTATATTCCTGGAAAAGGTTACCAAAGGCAAATCTTACTTTTAAGTAGACAGAGCATTATGAAAAGGGCACTAATTCCTGACCAAGGGTTCAGTGGCCACATACTTAATAGAAATTATTAGTTGATTTAATCAAATATAAATGATATATCCATGGACGCTCTAAAGACAAGCTGTACTTCCCTGAACCTTCTCACCCCCACTTACGTGCTCCCTTGTTGCAATCTGACCTCTCTTAGCTCCACTGAGTGACTCACCAGGGTCACCACTTGTTGCCAAACCGTAGACATGCATTCTTCCAGCCATTCATTCAGTGAGACCTGCTGTATGCTGGGTGCTGTGCTGGGTGCGGGGTACAGTCCTGAGGGGGAAGATACAAGGTCATCTGACAAGGTTAAGTGTACATAACTAGAGAGCCTAATGAAAGTTCCTGGACGCAGTCCAGGGCACTCTGAGAGCAGGTGAAGGTTCTGAGATCTGGGGAGTGCGTGTCTTGCAGGAAACTACATTTTAGCTGCAGTCTGAAGGGCATAGGAGGTTGATCTAGGGAGGAGGGGAGTGAGTGTTAAGGAGGTGGAACTGGCTGGCGGGACTTCTTCTGAGCCAGGAGAAGCAGGAGAATCTGCTGGGACTTTGCAGAGCACCAAAGGCTCCAGCTGAGGCTGAAGAGACAGGGCCCAGCAGTACCAGCGTGTACCACGGTGTTCGTCCTCAAGCAAGGAGAGAACACTGGGGGGCGGGGGCTGTGGGCAAGGGAGGACAGTGGTCAGTCCGTGTAGAAACCCATTGTTCCAGGTACATTGTTTAAAAGGAGGAAGGCAACCGGGCGTGGTGGCGCATGCCTGTGATCTCAGCACATTGGGAGGTGGAGGCAAAAGGATTTCTTGAACTCAGGGATTCAAGACCAGCCTGGGTAACTTGGCAAGAACTTGTCCTACAATAAATAAAAAAAATTAGCTGGGCATGGTGGTGTGTGTCTGTCATTTCAGCTACTTGGAAGGCTGAGGCGAAAGGATCACCTGAGCCCAACAGGTTGAGGCTGCCGTGACTGTGAGCATGCCACTGCACTCCAGCCTGGATGACACAGTGAGACTCCAACTCATAAAAAAAAAAAAGAAGTCATTGAGGAAGAAGAGGAGAAGAAGGAAGTGGGAAGGAGAGGAGGAGGGAAAAGTTTATAGTCATTTTTATGGTTTTAGCTTTTTTTTTTTTTTTTGA
>NW_007253410.1:331572-339888 GCF_000164805.1 Carlito syrichta
TCGCTGCCCAGGCGAGTCTCGAACCCGCGGGCTCAGGCAATTCACTCACCTCAGCCTCCCGAAGGCGTGGGATTACAGGCTGAGCCACTGAGCCCGGCTATGGTTTTAGCTTTAATGGTGGGTCTGTGATCCATTTTCAGTCAATTTTTGTTATGCTACAAGGTAAGGGGTCATAATTTTTTTCATATATGAGGGGGGACTTAAAAAACCTGGAATTTATGTATAAAAAATTGTGTATTTTTTCTTACATGTTTAAACTTCAGTCACCTTCAAAGTCGTCTCCCTCTGATGCAATACACCCATCAAGATGCTTTTTCCCGTGCTCAATCGTTTTTTAACTCAACTTTGATGCCTGGTAGTGCTCCTGCTGTTTGTTGTTGTTGTCATTGTTGTCATTGTTCTTTTTACCTCTCGGCAAAACGCTTCCCTTTGAGGACTTTGTTAATCTGGGGAAACAAGAAGAAAGCTGCGGGGGTAAGATCGAGTGAATAGGGAGGATGAGGCATAGCAGCAAAAACTGCTAAACACTCAGCGTGGTGTGGGCAGGTGCGTTGTCATGGTGGAAATCAGCTATATGCCACCAAAAAATTCGCTACAGCTGCACGCAGCCTCTCACAACACCACCAGCTGGCACACTGAGGCCAGCGGGTCTCTGGAACACTTACCAGCGGGGAAAGCCTGTACTCCAAGGGCTTTGCCCTCCAGAAGATAAACCCGCGTTTTGGGGGTCTCCCCTTGTATGTCTTCCGTCGTTTCAGCAGACGGAATATGTTTTTATCATTTAGTTACTCTCTGGAAGGCCTATGGGCACACCTTTGTCACAATGCCAGGAGAATAGGCGAGTGTCCTAGAAGATATGTCTACGCCAGGACATCTAACAACTTCCTAATTTCATGGGGACTTGCCTGGAAGCCCCCTAAACATTGCTAGCAGACCTACTCTAAATGCATTCCCATTCCCAGCTCACGTCTCCCTTAGCCTGATCCCCACTGACAGAGTGGAGAGGGCAGTGGGGAGGACACCAAAGTGGAGACGGACATCTCACGCAATTGTAGCTCAAGTATTTTTCTTTTGCGAATTTCACCAAAATTTACAACCTCCTGGACATAGGACGTATTAGCTTCATGTTCCACCGAATTTCACTGAATCTTTGCAATGACCTGGTGAAGTACAATTTTAAAAAAATTTTAACCCCTTTTTTTTTGTTAGAGTATCATCACTCTGATACCCAGGCTGGAGCGCAGTGGCATGTTCACAGCCACCGCAGCTTCGACCTGCTGGGCTCATGTGATCCTTCCGCCTCAACCTTTCAAGTAGCTGGAAATACAGGCGTGTGCCACCAAGCTCAGCTAATTTTTTTGATTTCTTGTAGAGATGAGATCTCGCCAAGTTGCCCAGGCTGGTCTCGAACCCCTGGGTTCAAGCAATCCTCTCACCTCCGCTTCCCAAAGTGCTGGAATTACAAGCATGAGCCACTGTGCCTGGCCAACCCCTGTTTTAAGGATGAAAAGAAACCAAAGTTCATTGTTAAAAGGGCTGAGATTTCCTGGATGGTAATGGAGCTGGAACTTGTACCCGGGTTTGCCTGGTTCTGAAATCTGCCATCTTGGCACTTGCTCTGCTGCATTTATATATAAGGAAACAGCAGATGAGGGGTGAAGGCAGAGGGTGGGTCTGGGAGAGGGCAGGCAGACAGGAGAGAGGGTACATCCAGGTGTACCCAGGGGCCATGGTGTGTGGAGAGCCTGCCTTGTAGGGTAGGTGATACACCCATCACACTCACTCGCAGCTAGTGTGTAAGCATATGTCAAATGTTGATGAGCATGCATAGAGCTTATTCTAGAACATTCAGCAATTCTTGTCATTCTCAGTGTGTTGTGATTGTTTCAAAGCCCAAGTTAGAGAATCCCTTCAGACACTATTAAAGATCGATGGTGTAGCCAGTTGGCCTGGGAGTCTTGGTCATGCGATGGCTGCGAAGATGCGCTGGCCGTGGGAGGCAGAGGCATAGCCTGAGGAAGGCTTTCGCTGTCGGCATCGCACCCATCACTCACAGCCCTGGCCGGTGTTCCCCCCCACCGCTGGCACCCACCTGGCCACTGTGTCTTTCCGTTGTCCCCAGAGTCTTCACAGACACATCACACGTGCTTCTGCGAGACTTCAGGGACTTTCCACCACCATTGAGGAAGCCCCAACTCCTGGGCGTGAACCTTGGTGACTGTTTCTGTTTCCATGAGCACTCAGCCTGGTGGGGCATTTGTGTCTTTGCTGGTGCTTTCCCCTGCCTGGTGGGGCTTCTCAACATTCAGACCTACGCTCTGGGTACACTGCAGACTCACCTGAAGGACTTAAACATGACCTGTGTCCAGCCCACCTCCAGAGAGTCTGCTTAATTGGTCTGGGGTAGGGCCCATGCTAGGTTTTTTTTGTTTTTTTTTAAACTCAGTGATTCTAAGGTGTATTCAGGGTTGGTAGAGACAGTTCTCCAATCTGATTAAATACTATGGCCCTCATGAAGGCTTCCAAAACAACCTAGGAGGCAAGCCCCTGTGGAGGCAGATGTCTCCTCCCTTATGGTTTTCTCAAGCATCCACCTGCCCACAACGTTGCCAGCACAAGTTTCCCTTCCCACTCCAAGTTTACTGTGATCTGCATCCCAGCTTGCCACATTGGCATTAATACTCATGCTGTTGAATTTCTAAACAACAGTTTTGCCGGGCATGGTGGCTCACGCCTGTAATTCTAGCACTTTGGGAGATGGAAGCAAGAGGACTGCCTGAGTTCAGGAGTTCGACACCAGCCTGAGCAGCATGGCGAGGCCTTGTCTCTACAACAAAATTAAAAAAAAAAATGAGCTGGTCTGTGGTTCCAGCTACTTGGAAGGGTGAGGTGGAAGGATCACCTGAGCCCAGCAAGCTGAAGCTGCGGTGGCTGGGAGCGTGCCACTGCACTCAAGTCTGGGCAACAGAGTGAGACTCTGACTCAAAAAAATAAATAAAATAAAATAATAAATAACAGTTTTATTGAGATATAATTTTATACTATAAAATTTGCCTTTATTTTATTATTATTTTAGAGACAGGGTCTCAATCTGTCACCCAGGCTGGAGTGCAGTGGTGCGATCATATCTCATTGCAGCCATGAACTCCAGGACTCAAGCGATCCTCCTGCCTAAGCGTCCCAAGTAGGCTGGGACTGTAGACAGGTGTCACTGCTCCAGGCAAGAAATTGATCTTTTTAAAGTATACGACAGAACGGTCTTTAGTATACTCATAAGGCTGTGCAACCATCACCACTATCTAATTTTTTATCATTTTCATCACCCCAAGCCCACAACCATTAGTAGTCACTCCTCATTTCCCCTTTCCTCAACCTTTGGCAATCCCTAGTCCACTTTCTGTCTCTATGGGCTTTAGAATAGTCTGGATGGTTCACATAAATGGAATAATACAACATGTGGCCTTTTGTGTCTGGCTTCTTTCACTGAGCATCATATTTTAAGGTCTGTCCATGATGTAGCAAGTATCACTGTTTTATTTTTATGGCTGAGTAATATTCCACTGTGTGGCTAGATCACATTTTGTTTACCCATTTGTCTGTTGATGGCACTTGAGTTGTTTCTACCTGCATGGTCTTGCTGGTGAGCTGTGAAAGAACAGTGACCACGTACTGTATTGCCACCAGCTTGGGAGGACGCTGAGGACATCTCACCCTTAGTCCAATTCTCAGCTGTTGTAGGTTTGGCTAACTTGGGAATATCAGCATTATTGATTTGATACTTGAGCCACTCAAGTTTCATGTATTTTTCCATGTTTTCTGAGATCTGTACATTAGGGTCACCTTGCGAGGTTAAAAAGCTACCAATGTCTGTATCCCCTACTAGTCTGATTTAATAGGCCTATAGAAAGTCTAGGCTCTACTATTTTTGTTTTTTGTTTGCCTTAAAGAAATTTGTTGTGTGTGTGGGTGGGAGGGGTCTCACTTTGTTGCCCAGACTGGTCTTGAACTCTTGGCTCCAAGTGATCTTCTTGCCTTGCCCTCCCAAAGTGCTGGAATTACAGGCATGAGCCACCACACCTGGCCCCCAGGTTTCATTATTTCTGTAAGCAGCTCAAGCAATGCTCGTGAGCAACCATAGTTGAAATCGGTTTTGCCCTAGACTGTCTATCTTGTTCTTCTGTGAGTGACCACCAAGGAGAACTCCTTAGTGCCTGATCAGCACCACAGCTCCCAGTTCTCTCCCTGGAAGGGTGCTGCTTTCTCCCAAGGACGCCAGGGCGATGGAGGCGTGACAACGCACGCCCCTCAGCACGTCTGTCCTGTTAACCCTCCCCAGATCACAATTTCAGGTTGGGTATGCACAGTCTTTTGTAGAAAGGTCAGGAATAACATGACAGAGAAATTACAACCTAAGAGCTGAAAGGGCACAACTTGAACTAAATAGAACCTTCTGGGGAGCCCACAGGCTCTGCCAGGACACAGGCCAATTTTGAACCCAGCCCGCTGCTTTCGTTCCCCCCCACCCCCACCCCCACCCCGTCTCATGTCTCCATCCAGCTGACCAGGGGTAAACACCATGTGGTACTTATATTCAGGACATCCAGTCACTACCCTCTGCCTCTTCCCTGTGTGTCCTCTAAGGGCGGTCATCCAATCTGGGCTCAGGAGCGTGTCCCCAAGGACAGGGGCAAAGTGTGGGACTCGAGCTGCCAGATACTTTTCCTTAATTCTTGTACTTTTGGAATCAAACATCTACATTTTCCAAGTTCAAATTTTTACCTTTAGAGGCAGTCCAATATAAAACCATAAAAAGGAAATACGCATTCCTCCAACTGCTTACTAATTAGTCATGATCTTCTTCCCATCTTGGAATTGGTGACCCCCTTTCCTGGGCAGGGTCCCGTGTCACTCTCTTTCGGAATCCCTCCTGTGAGCTGCCTGGTGACAGCAAGCCCTCGTAGCTGCCCACACTGAAAGGTTTTGTCCAGAATGAGTTTGAAATGCTCACTTTAATCAGGACTCCATTAAGTTCCTAGACATGACCTTTTCTGCTTTAGCTTATTTTCCCAGTTACTGTTATGATGATTAAATTACACATTTTTTCTGTCCTTCCTTCCTTTCTTTTTTTTTTTTTGAGTTGGAGTCTCACTCTGTCGCCCAGACTGGAGTGCAGTGGCCGCTCCCGGCCACCGCAGCCTCGCCTGCTGGGCTCCGGCGATCCTTCCGCCTCAGCCTTCCAAGTAGCCGGAATTACAGGCATGCGCTACCACGCCCGGCTGATTTTTTGATGTATTGTGGAGATGAGGTCTCGCTGCCCAGGCGGGTCTCGAACCCGCGGGCTCAGGCAATCCACTCACCTCAGCCTCCCAAAGGCGCGGGATTACAGGCTGAGCCACCGAGCCTAGCTCCTTTCTTTCTTGTGTTGGAGTCTTACTCTGTTGCCCAGGCTGGAGTGCAGTGGCATGCTCACAGCCACTGCAGCCTTAACCTGCTCGGCTCAGGTGATCCTTCCACCTCAGCCTTCCAAGTAGCTGGAACTACAGGCATGCACCACCACACCTGGCTAATTTTTTGATTCATTGTAGAGATGAGGTCTTGCTAAGTTGCCTAGGCTTGTCTTGAACCTCTAGGCTCAGACAATCCTCTCGCCTTGACTTCCCAAAGTGCTGGGATTACAACTGTGAGCCATCATGCCTGGCTTGTATTTTCTTATATTGGCAGGAAATTTTTTTTTTTTTTTGAGTCGGAGTCTCACTCTGTCACCCAGGCTGACCTGCTGGGCTCAGGTGATCTTTATGCCTCAGCCTTCCAAGTAACTGGAACTACAGACACATGCCACTTCCCCCGGCTAGGGCAGGAAATATTTCTGTGAAGATTTTAAAGAAACTGGTAACGGCGGTTTTCTACAGAAGGAAAGCTTGGTGTCTGGGAGGTTGCAAGGGATTCCTCTGGACACCCTTTTATACCATTTGAATTTGCACCATGTGATTGTGTTACTTATGTAACACAAATAAATGTTCACAAAACTGTGAACTCTACACTTGGTCCATTATTAAAGAGAGTATATTGTTATCATCAAAGATATCATCTTAGCCAAGTTTATACCCTTTCAACCTTTGTTTTATATTGCCTCGCCATAAATCCAGTCTTAATCCTATAAACTTTTTCTCATTAACAACATTGTAGCCAGGCGCGGTGGCTCAAGCCTGTACTCCCAGCACTTTGGGAGGCCCAGGCGAAAGGATTGCCTGAGCCCAGAGGTTCAAGACCAGACGGGGCAACTTGGTGAAACCTCGTCTCTATAATAAATACAAAAATTATCTGGGTGTGGTAGTGTGTGTCTGTAGTTCCAGCTACTTGGAAGGCTGAGGCTGGAGGATTGCCTGAGCCCAGCAGTGGTCTGAGCATGCCATTCCAGCCTGGGCAACAGAGTGAGACACTAAACTCAGAAACAAAAAACCCCCAAACCATGCAACATTGTAAGATAATAAGAACAGAGATTATCTCATACCTCATTCATTCATTTATTCAGAGAACATTTTATTCAAGCACCTAAAATGGCCAGGCCTTAGTCAAGGATTTAGGAAGACTGAATATACAGTTCTTGACATCTAGGAACTACGAGGTCTGGGATGGGGTTGGGAACTCAGAGACTGCATTACGGTTAGTTACGAGGTTTAGGAAATGCTTCCTAGAGAAGGCAAAGCTTGAGCTGAGTCTGGGAGGAGTGGCTCTGACTCACTTGGGGAAAGAAGCATTCCCAGTGACAGTGGCAGAGTGGCAGGTGCCTCTAGGGGCAGGTAATGGGCACCCACACACTCCACCTCCTGTGCGTCTCTGAGCACTTCACCCAACAGCCTTAAGCCTCATAACAACCTCCTTAAGAAGGTTCTGTACTTAAGTGGCTCTCACTTTAGATGTGAGGAACCGAAGCTCAGAGTCACTGAGGTCTGCCCAAGGTCACCACAAGTGAGTGCAAAGCCAGATTAGCACGGGTGGTGTGGCTTCAAGACTCACACACTGAACTTGGTATGTCTACTTCCTTCCTATGCAGGAGACAGGGCCACCAGGAACAGACAACAGACTGAACGAGATGACAGGTGTGAGGAAGGAGCAGGATTCAGGGACAGTCGGCAGGAAATGAATTTAAGTTTTGGATGTGTGTCAGGACACATAAGGGAGTGCACAGTCAGCTGCTGAAAATTCTGGAGCCCTGAAAGAACTGTATCCTGCAGGTCTAGATGCCAAAGTCACTGGCTGAAGGTGGCAGTTTGCACCTTGGCTGTGGAGGAAATTGTCAAAAAGAAGACTGTAAGAAGAAGGTGGGGCAACCAACTCGGGGCATCAAAGGAACTGCAGGAAGGAAGAGGGCTGCATGGAGAGGAGGAGGTCAGAGAAAGGGCTGCAGCCCCCGCACGACCACCTCAGAAGAGGGCTCCAGGACTTTGTGTGCTGAGCGGACTGCTGCAAACGTCCTAATAAACCAGTCCTCCCCCACTATGGTTTTCCAAAACTTTTTATTAAGACAGAGTCTCACTTTGTTGTCCAGGCTGGAGTGCAGCGGCATGATCATAGTTCACGGCAGCCTCGAACCTCTGGGCTCAAGCCAATCTCCTGTTTCAGCCTCCCAGATAGCTGGAACTACGGGTGCACACCATGCTTGGCTATTTTTTTTTTTTCTTTTTCTTTTTTGTAGAGATAGGGTCTTGCTATATTTCCCAGAACTTCTGGTTTCAGGTGATCTTCCCACTTAGACCTCTCAAATTGCGGGGATTACAGGCGTGAGCCACCGCACCCGGACCCGGCTACAATTTTAGGGTACTTTGGAAATGATAATTTTGATATATCAGGTAAAGCAAAGCAATAAAAAAGTCAATGTCACCTGCTTATTTTCCTGTCTACGGCGGTTACTAAACATTTACCGTGCACTGCAACGTCCGCGAGCCTCCCGGACGGCGTGGACCCAGCCGCAGCTTCAGTGAGACAGGGTCTCACTCGGCTGAGTGACGGTCAACAGAGGTGGCGGTCTGCGCTCGGCCGGGAGAGCGGAAGACCAGTGCTCCCGAGGACTCCGCGACGGGAAGGGCTGCGTCCTCGCGGGTGTGGTTTTCAGAAGCCGGGGCGTAGAGCAAGCGAAGAACTGGGGCGCGGGGGCGGGGGGAGGTCTAGGACGCCGACCGTGAGCCGTGGCGACACGGGCGGGGCGGGAGGGACCCGGACTCGACGAGCCAGCCCACCCGGGCGGGCGGCAGGTGCAGAGCCTCCGAGCCCCTCTCTCCCCTCGGGATGGAGGTGAAAGGAGGCCGAGAGGCTGGG
>NW_007253410.1:340196-354481 GCF_000164805.1 Carlito syrichta
GGGTACCGCGCGTGCGCGGCCGGACACTCGCGGCCACGCCCCGAGAGGCGCGACTTAAGCGGGAGGAAGGCGGGCGCGTGGGCGGGCCCGAGCCAAACGGCGTCCCAGCTCTCGCGAGAGCGGCGCTTGATGACGTGAGGGGAGGCGGGGCGCGTCGTGGGCGCCGGCGGGTGCGTTTGAATCTGGTCCGAGCGCGGGAAGCTGGGGTCCCGGAACCCAGGTGAGCGCGGCGGTGCCTAGCGGGGCTTCGGTTCGTAGCAGGGGCCCGGAGACAGCGGGGGTCGGGCGGACAGACCTCTTCCTGGCGGCTCGGGGTCCCGGCCTTCACCCGGTTCGTGGGCCACGGTCCTGCGCGCCGCCTGTCTCGGACGGGAGCCCCGGCTGCCAGACACCGCCCTGCCGGCGCGGGCTGCGCTTTGTGTTTCCCGCCTGCCCCAGAGGGAAACCCCGGGCCCTGGACCCGGGGCCTGGTCTCAGAGAGGACACTCGGAGCCCTGGGCCCGGGGGCTGGATTCAGAGAGGACACCCCGATCCCTGGACCCGGGGACTGGCTTTAGAGAGGAAAACCCGAGCCCTGGCCTCAGAGAGCACTCCCTAACCCCTTGGCCCGGGAACTAGCCTCAGAGAGGACACCCGGATCCCTGGACCAGTGGACTGGACTCAGAGGGGAAACCCTGAGCCTGGGAACTAGCCTCAGAGAGGGTCCCCTAAACCTGGACCCGGGGCCTGGCCTCAGAGGACACTCCGATCCTTGGACCCGGGGACTGGCCTTAGAGAGCAACTCGCTAGTTCTGGACCCGGGGACTGGACTCAAAGAGGATGCCCCTAGTTCTGGACCCAGGGCCTGGCCTCAGAGAGGATCCCCTGAGCCTGGATCCGGGGACTGGCCTTAGAGAGAACACTCCAGTTCTGGCCCCGGGGACTGGACTCAGGGAGGATCCCCCGAGTCTTGGACCTAGGACCTGACCTTAGAGAAGGTCCCCTGAGCCTGGACCCGAGGACTGGCCTCAGAGAGCACACCCCAGTTCTGGACCCGGGGACTGGACTCAGATAGGATCCCCTGAGCCTGGACTTGGGTACTGGTCTCAGAGAGGATCTCCAAGCTCTAGACCTGGTTACTGGACTCAGAAAGGATTCCCCAAGCCCTAGACTCAGGGCCTGAGAGGACACCCCAATTCCTAGGCCTAGGGACTGGGCCAGAGAGGATCCCCTGAACATTGGCCTTGGGTTCTGGCCTCAAAGAGGAAACCCAAGCCTGGACCCAGTGACTCCAGAGAGGAGTCCACACGCTGTAGACTCCGTGACTCACCTTAGCGACATCAGTACCCCAAATTCCTGTGCCTCGTTCGCTGCCTTTGGTTTTGTCTGTGAGGAGGGAGTTTGGGGGTAGAGTGACAAGAGGGGTTTCTCTTTTGTAATGCTCATCTTAATTCAGTATCAGATCACCTGTGTGAAGAGCACCCTGTGATTGGGACGTTGGGATGGATAGCTGGATTGTGAGATGACCTCTAACCTGGAAAGTCACACTCTGGCTGGAGAGCGAGGAACATAAAGAAATAAGAAACATAAAGTGTTGCCTCTTTGGGTGACAGGCTGAGTGTAAGTTGAAAAATTAACCACTAAAAATGTACAGTCACTAATATACAGGAGAAGACAGGAAGTATGGTCATAAGTTTGGTAGTCTAAGGGAAGTAGATGACTATATATTAGATTAAAATGCCAAAGTGGTGTGTGTGGACATAGAGAAAACAAGAAAAGTGATCAGAATTATGAAAAAGTGGGGAGGGTTCCTAGACCTGGCAGTTTAAGATGTATGATTCCAATGTGCTTGATGCATCTTATTGGATTGTTGCTTATTTTTCTAAAATCATGAGTTGGTACTAGCCACTGTTCTTCATCAGGCTTGTTGCTAGCCACCCTCCCTGCCCTCCCCATGTTCTTCATTAGTAAAGAGTTACACAGTCATGTGTGGCTTGATGATGGGGACACATTGTCATTAGGTGATTTTGTTTTTGCTCAAATATCAGAGTGCACTTGGTCAATGTGCATAGTGCAGCCTGCTAGGCTGCAAACCTGTATTGTATGGCTCTACTAAATACTGTAGGCACCTCTAACACAGTGGTCAATATGTGTGTATATAAACATCTAAACCTAGAACAGGCAAGGTAAAAAGTATTATAATCTTTTGACCACTGTCGTATGTGTGGTCCATCGTTGATTGAAACGTTATCCAGTGCATGACTGCAGTTCATACTTCAGTCATTTGAGTTGAGGAGTTGAGGAATGAGGTGACCATACTTCAGTGTTACTTATGTGAGGAGGCATTAAACTGATGTGATTTTCTTCTTTTTTCAATTTAGACATTATGTATGTATGTATGTTTAAGATAGCTCCCTATCCTCATAATTATTGCCAGTAATTTTCCACGTTGCTCTATAATGATGCAGATAGTTTTTATTTATTTTTTTAAATGAGGGCATCTTACTGCAAATATGTTCCATCATTTGCTGTTGCTTCATTTTTAGGTTGATGTCTTTTGTGTAGGGTATGGCTAGTGCCAGATGTTGTGAATGTGAAATAACGTCTCCTATGGAAACGCAGGCAGGGAGGAAGGTATGCACAGTCCCTTGAGCTCTCATTATCCCAAAGGGATGAGAAGAGGGTGCTGTGGTTGGACAGGCCTGAAGCGCAGTCTAACAAGCTCCCAGGTGACCCTTGGGCCACTATTTTCCATCTTACTTTGAATAACAAGATGACTGTAACAGTAGGATTTTTTTTTGATGGAAGAATGGTGAGTAGAAGAGAGTCTCCAGAATGTAGCAACTAGGATCAGACGGTTCTTTTGTTGAGCCAACTCAGATCTGCCTGAGCCAGCATCTTGCTAAGGTGCTAAAAAGGAAGAGAAGGTGAGCTTCCTGGACTGTTTGGATTTCTCTTTTTTTTCAGTTGATAACTTCATTGACAATTGATAAAATGTACCATTGATACTATGTTGTTAACATCCCCAGTAAAGGAAATAGATAAGTTATTTTTCAAATATTATAACTTGTTTTATGTCATAATATTGTTAGAAACGGTCTACTGTAGAGTGGCACAGGAATTTTCTTGTAGTTCTTGAATGCTAATACCAGATTAAATCTTGTAGGAAAAGATATATTTGCAAATGTAAGTTCTAGTATGATTTTCACTAGGGTTACAAGATAAACGCCATTTGAATGTTCCATCTGCCATGGAAAAACGTGAGACATTTGTTCAAGCGGTGTCTAAGGAGCTGGTTGAAGAGTTTTTGCAATTTGTTCAACTTGATGTAAGTGTCATGTTTTAGCTTTATTGTGATTTTGACTGTTAATGTAAAATATATTCTAAAATCATTATGTCCCCAGTGAAATAGAGTTATCTCAGTGAATCTTTAGAGATCAATGTTTGTTTAAAAATGAGAAAACAGATCGTGTTATACTTAAAACAGTGCTAAGATGTAAAAGGTAAACAAAAGTTAACCAGTCAACATGGGAATGCCTGGGATTGTTTCTGTAGTGTCTCAGAGAAAAAGGGCCTAGGACAGAGCTCTGAGGAAGCCAACCAGTATTGAAGGTACCAATGTTAAAATACTATGACTTTGGGGCTGGAGAACTATGGCCTGCCTACCTTATTTGTTCTGATTGTGTGATGAAAATCAAATTAGCAACAATGAAAAATTAGAGGAGCCTAATAATGAATTTGTTGCTAGCAACATTTAAGAAATTATTTTTCTTTATAAGAGAAGTGAACTTATAATCTGGTATCATAAAACAGTATTCTGTAAACTTAAAAATAATCCCAAACTCACAGACATCTCTTATCACAGAGGTGTTTATAAAAGCAAATTTTTAGATATTTTGTAAATATTTGCTTTGGCAGTAGGAAAGAATATGATTTGTATTAGAAATACAGTACACAGGCCGGGCTCGGTGGCTCAGCCTGTAATCCCAGCACTTTGGGAGGCCGAGGCGAGTGGATTGCCTGAGCCCGTGGATTCGAGACCCGCCTGGGCAACTTGGCGAGACTTCGTCTCTACAATAAAATAAAATAACATAATTAGTTGAACGTGGTAGTGCGTGTGTTCCGGCTACTCAGAAGGCTGAGGCGAAAGGATGGTCGGAGCCCAACAGGTCGATGCTGGCGTGGCAGTGAACATGCCACTGTATTCCAGTCTGGGCGACGGAGTGAGACTCCAAAAAGAGAAAGAAATACAGTACATGGCCGGGTACGGTGGCTCAAGCCTGTAATCCCAGCACTTTGGGAGGCTGAGGTGAGAGGATTGCTTGAGCCCACGGGTTCAACTTGGGCAACTTGGCAAGACTTTGTCACTACAATAAATAAAAAAATTAGCCGGGCGTGATAGCGCGGGCCTGTAGTTCCGGGTACTTGGAGGGCTGAGGCGGAAGGATCGCCGGACCCCAGCAGTTGAATGTTGGGGTGCCCGTGAGCGTGTCACTGCGCTCCAGTCTGGGTGATGGAGTGAGACTCCGATTCAAAAAAAAAAAAAAAAAAAGAAGTATAGTATATTATATTTTAAAAATCTGAAAGGTTACATATTACATACCATATTATTAACTAAAATCACAACTAAATTGAAAATCAGAAGGTAAAAGTAGCAATTCAAGGTTACACTGGTCACCCCCTGATGACAAGTGCACTTCCAAGGTGCATTGTTTCCAGCTACACCATTGTGTGCCGTAGAACCTTTGTAGTGTTACTTGGCAGCCAGCAGACATCCCAGAAGAATACTGAATTAGTCCTCATAATAATGAGGATGTTCGAGACCCACCTGGGCAACTTGACGAGACCTCATCTCTACAATAAATCAAAAAAATTAGCCCGGCGTGGTAGAGCGTGCCTGTAGTTCCAGGTACTCGGAAGACTGAGGCGGAAGGATCGCCGGAGCCCAGCAGGTCGAGGCTGCGGTGGCCGGGAGCGGCCACTGCACTCCAGTCTGGGTGACAGAGTGAGACTCCAACTCAAAAAAAAAAAAATGAGAATGAATTTTAGTTTATTAATAATAAACTTTATTAACACTTAATAATTCAGCTTAGTACCTAGTCACCTAGTAGCTCCTAGTTAAACAAAAGCATGCAGATATGTAGGATTGTGTATTGCTTGGTTTCATCAAGTTGAATGATAGGAAATGTTATTTTGCGTACTATGACAATTTCCCATAGTTCAACCTTATAAGAACTTTGAGGTTCGTTTGAGGCCTATTAGGTGTACCTTTCCAAGTGCATTTAATTCTGCTATAATCCAGTACATGCACTGCCAACAATTACTGCACTCTGTAAAATTGTGTGGCAATAAGAGCCACAGATTATGGAGAAAACGGGGTTGGGGCACAAAACTAAAAAATTTCACCAGTGACACATTAAAAAATAGGAACCTAATGGAATAGTAGCATAGTTTTGTATGTGTTAAATCACTAAGAAATATAAATACTGTAGTAAGTATGGCATTTTATCTTGAAAAATACTTAAATTCTGTAGGTGGAAGTGGATGCCTACAGAGCATACTTCCCAGGGCTCATCTGCCACCCTCTCTGAAATGAAGAGCACAAGGGATGAAACAGAGGGGCAAACCAGGCAGAGGGGAACAGGGAGCATTAGAGAAAGAGGGAGCCGGCCTGAGGAGAGCACAATGAAGTGAGGGGCGCAGTGTGTGGCCCAAGGTGGCTGTACCCAGTGGGTACAGTTTTCTACATTTACCTGGTGTTGCTTGCCTGTGAAATCCCACATAAGCAGTGAGAAGTTCGCCTTTGGTCAAACTGCTCCTAGTAGTGTTCGAACAAATTTTCTTTTCCAAACAAGTATTAGAGTACAGAACTGACTACCAAGTGCCCATATACTCCTTGGAATCCGTGAAGGGAAGAGGACACAGCACTTAAGAGAATTCAGTTCTTTTTTTTTTTCTTTTTGAGTTGGAGTCTCACTCTGTGGCCCAGACTGGAGTGCAGTGGCCGCTCCCGGCTACCGCAGCCTCGACCTGCTGGGCACCGGCGATCCTTCCGCCTCAGCCTTCCAAGTAGCCAGAATTACAGGCATGCGCTACCACGCCCAGCTGATTTTTTGATTTATTGCAGAGATGAGGTCTCGCTGCCTGCGGGCTCAGGCAATCCACTCACCTCAGCCTCCCAAAGGCGCGGGATTACAGGCTGAGCCACCGACCCCGGCTGAGAATTCACTTCTTTAACAAGCATGTCTTAAGGGCCCTCTGTACACCAGGCACTACACTGAGGGTTGGGGATACAGTGTACTCAAAGCAAAGTTTCTGCACAAATGGGGTTTATGTAGTGGTAGAGGAAGAAGAGCAAGACAAACATGTAAATAATAAAGCAGGTGGAAGGTCAGTCACAATGCTTAATGATGGGGACATGAGATCTGAGAAATGAGTCACTGGGTGATTTTGTCATTGTGCAAACATCAGAGTGCATGTACACAAACCTAGATGGTATGACCTATTACACAGCTAGGCTGTATGGTAGAGCCTGCTGCTCCTAGGCTACAAACATGAACAGCATGTGACTCTGCTGAACATTGTAGGCAACTGGAACACAATGTAAGTATTTGTGTGTTTAAACATTAAAAAAGTACTATTAAAAAAAGGTTAAAAATGGTATACCTGAATAGGGCACTTAGCATAAATGGAACTTGCAGGACTGGAAGTTACTTTGGGTGAGTGAGTGAGTAAGTGGTGAATGGATGTGAAGGCCTAGGACATCACTGTATACTACGGTAGACTTTGTATACATTACCCACTTAGGGTACAGTAAATTCATTTAAACATTTTTTCTTTCTTCAATAATAAATTAACTATAGCTTACTGTAACTTTTTTATTTTATAAACTTTAAAATTCTTTTTTTTTTTGAGTTGGAGTCTCACTCCTTCACCCAGGCTGGAGTGCAGTAGCATGCTCATGGCCACCCCAGCGTCGACCTGCTGGGCTCTGGCAATCCTTCTGCCTCAGCCTTCCAAATCGCCGGAACTATCGGTGTGCACTACCATGCCCAGCTAGTTTTTGATTTATTGTAGAGATGAGGTCTCGCCAAGTTGCCTGGGCTGATCTTGAACCCATGGGCTCAGGTACTTCACTTGCCTCAGCCTCCCAATGTACTGGGATTACAGGCTGAGCCACTGTAAAATTCTTTTAACTTTTGATTCTTTTGCTATAACACTCACTTTAAACACAAACACATTGTATGGCTTTACAAAATTATTTTCTTTCTTTATACCCTTATTTTATAAACTTTTTTCTATCTAAAAATTAAAAAAATTTTTTTTTGCTTTTCAAATTTTTTTGTAAATAACTAAAGCACAAGCATATATGTTAGCCAAGGCCTACATAGGGTCAGGATCGATATCACTGTCTTCTGTCTCTGCATCTTGTCCCTCTGGAAGGTCTTCAGAGGCAATAACATAAGGAGCTGTCATCTCCCATGAAAACAATACCTTCTGGATGCCTCTTAAAAGACTTGTCTGAGGCTATTTCACAGTTAAACTATTTTTATTAAGTAGAAGGAGTAAACTCTAAAATAACAAAAATACAGAATAATAAATACATAAGCCAGTAAAATTGTTCATTATTGTTATCAAGTATTATGTACTGTGCATAATTGTATGTGCTGTGCTTTTCTACTACTGGCAGCATAACAGGTTTGTTTACACCAGCATCACCACAAACATGTGAGTAATGGATTACATTAGGATGTTATGATGGCCATGACACCACTGGGTGATAGAAATTTTTCAGTTCCATTATAATCTTATGGGACCACGGTTGCATATGCAGTCTGTCCTTGACCAAAATGCTGTTATGCAGCTTAGATTGCACTGCATGACTGCATTCAGACAGAGATCTAAATGGGCATTTGGACATTTGCAGGAAGAAGATTCCAGATAATAGAAATGGGAGAGACTGAGACTCTGAGCCAGGATGTACTTGGGAAACTAAGGGTGTGAACTTATTGAGGAGGAGGAGGGTGGTGGGGTTAGGATGGAGAAGTAGCCAGGCCAGGTCCTGTACGGCCTTGTAGGATCTGTCTTTCTTTTTCCTGTTGAAATAATTGCAATGTTAAAGAAGAGTTGTAAGAAGAGTATAAAGGAATCCTGAATACCCTACAGCAGGATCTAACAATTGTTACCAGTTGCCACATTTTCTTTATTATTATTTGTAATCATATTTTTTTTTGGAATCACTTGGGTGTCAGTTGCAGGCATTATACCCCTTTATCCCTAAACATTTCAACTTGTGTCTTTCTAGAAGATATTCTCTTATATAACCACATTAAAATCCTTATAAATCAGGAAATTTAATATTGCAGATAATACTATTATCTACAGTACATATTCACATTTCTACAATTATCCCAATAATGTTCTTTTTAGCATATTTTTTCCTGGTCCAGGATCTAGTCTAGTATCACACGTTGCATTTAGCTGTCTTGTCTTATTAGTTGTCTTTAGTCTGGAAGAGTTTTTCCACCTTACTGTGTTTTTTGTGACACTGACAGTTTTGAAGAGTACAGGCAGCTGTTTTGTGGCATATCCTTCAATTTGCATCTGAGGATCAGATTACATTCAGTATATCCATTTTGGCAGGAACTGTTTAACAGTGTTAAGTCCTTCTCAGTGTATTACTGTCAGGAAGTATGTGGTGGTCTGTCCCACGGGGACATTGGGTGGGTGTCCACCAGGTCTCTTTGCTGGGAGCCTGCTATTGTGGGGAAGTAGGTGACACTGTAAATGTCCTGCTCCTTACCAAGCTTCTACCCCCTGATTTGGCATCCACTGATGGTTCTTGTTAGAGTTCACTATTACTGTGATGGCTATAAAATTGTCATTTTCCAACTCCATATTTCTTCTGTTTTTATTTGTTGGCATTCTACAGCATGCAAGTGCCATTGATTAATGATTTGTTATTACTTAATATCAGTATGGCCTCCTTGTTTTTTTCAAGAGACAGAGTCTCGCTATGCTGCCCAGGCTAGCCTCACAACTCCTGGGCTCAAGCCCATCCTCCCAAGTAGCTGGGACTGCAGGCACCACACCCACGCCCTGCTTGGCTTCCTCCATTCTTGTTTTATTCAGTAGGTTATAATCCGTCACTGTCACTGTTTTGGTGCTCAGTTTTTCTCAGATATTGACTACAGGGAGTCTCTTTTACCTGGATTCTATGCTAGACCTTTTGATAGGGGCTTCTGTTTATTCTGTCAGAGTAGGTGAGTTCATCTGCTTAGAGTGAGAGAAAATGGAGGTTGTTGGGAAGATCTGAAATAATCTTGTTGGCTGGTGGAAGAGAATGATGTCCAGATACGAGTACAGGATGGTGTAAGGGCCCACATGGGACTGGGGTCTGTCTGTGTTGTTGTCGTTGTTATTGCTGAATTCTAGCATACTTTTATAACTTATTTCTGGGTCTGGAGATGGTAGACATTTTAGGGAAGGTTTTGCTAAGTGGGTAAATTTTTAAACTCCAAAGATTAGCATATTAGGGGAGAATAGATGGAAGAGGAATTTGCTACTTTTTATCTGATAATTCCTGTATTTTTTCCTTTTAGGAATGAGTTTGAAAAGTTCAGATATACTCCTGAACCTGTACCAGAGTTAACACTTAAACTTTCCTTTTGATGCCGTTATGAAAAGAATATGACTAAAGTTTTATATTTGAAATGTGACACTTACTATTTATGTTACAGAAAGATGCCTCTGACTCTTTCAGCCTAAATGAATTACTAGATGAATTATCAAGAAAACATAAAGAAGAATTATGGCAAAGGCTGAAGAATTTATTGACAGATGTGTTATTGGAAAGCCCAGTGGATGGTTGGCAAATAGTGGAAGTCCAGGATGAAGATAATATGGAAACAGAGCATGCCTCAAAAATGGTAGTGTTTGGTTTTCAAGGATGAAAAAATTTCCCTTTTTCTTTGTTAAAAAACATCTGTATGATTGAATTTTAAGTTAAGAAAAATTTTGAAGTTAGAAGTCAAGAATTATATCTTTTATTTTAGTTTATTTTTTTTACCAGAAAGTCTAGATCTGAGACAAGAATTTTAGAAGTTAAGTCTGTGTTGTTGTTTTACCCACTTTTCAACCTTTCCATTTTTAATCTAGTACTATATATTGCTATTCTTTTAGGATAGTTGACTTGTATTCAACTTTAATTCACATATGTTTGTTTTATTTTCATTTAATTTAATTTTATTTTTAGAGGCAGGATTTTGTTTTGTAGCCCAGACTGGAGTGTGGTCATATCTCAAGTGATCCAGATGTGTCACCACACCCAGCTAATTGTTTTTTTTGTAGATATGGGATATTGCTATGTTGCCCAAGGATGGTCTTGAACTCCTTAGCTCAAAAGATCCTCCCACCTGGACTTCCCCAAATGCTCAGATTATAGGTGTGAACTACTGTACCCAGCCTAACTCACATTTTAGAATAAGCTAGAAGTGTGGCTTAATTTTTAGAAATTTTGTAACTTAAATTTCCTTTAAAAATTGGTTTTGAGTTGGCAGTTTTAATTCACCCATGTTGTTCACTCATGTTTTGATATTTTTACTTATAGAGAAAAAAAATAGAAATAATTCATGCAATTACATCCGTGATTCTTGCTTCTGTATTTGTAATAAATGAAAGTGAGAACTATGAAGCCTTACTGGAATGTGTTGTTATATTAAATGGTGAGTTGACTTTGTTATTAGTGGCATATTTAGAAGTGGGGCATTGAAATGATACTCTGTAAAAGAAAGCTACTTGTTTCATGAGCATTATTGATTTTCATAGTAGAAGGGAGTGTAAAGCCATGACTTTGCAATCAGATTTTTTTACTTCAGAAAAGGAGTATACTTATATAAAGATGCCCTGAATAATTAATTTAATTTAAGCTCTGTTTAAGTGTTTCAGATGGTGAGATGGCAGTACTCAGCAACTAACTGGTATTGTTTACAGATTTTTCAGGAAAGTCTTCTTTGACTTACAGGACCAATGATCAAGAGCTTGTTTAAAGGATAATATCTGATTATGTGATCACTACTACCAGATGGTGTCAATTCAGTGTCAATTTGTGACATTGAATTTTTTCTTTAAATATGTTATGAACATGATCTGAGGAGTAATTGTTGACTCTTTGGGGAGTTTTACTACACTGAAATTTAAATCAAGATACTTTTCAAGTATTAACTATAAAATTAGTTATTAATTTAGGAAGTATACTAGTCTGAGTTGATGAGATGTGATATAAAATATATATGTATAATTATTTTGTAGATATAGAATATGTAAATAATTTTAAGTAATGATATTTTTGAAAAACTCTCCAAATACAGTCATCTTTTACTCACTCTAGTTATATGTGACACATTCTCTCATCAAGCTTATCATTCTTAGCGTCACTTGGACGTATTTATCTGTTTTGTAGTAAGTTGTTTTATTCTGAATTCTTGAACTGAAATATGTGTCATTAAAGTCACCCCTGATCAGTATAAAAATAGTTTCCAAATGCTTTGTGAATTTTACTACTGCTTTTATTTGTGTAGTCTCCAAATAACTGGTAAAATGATTAGTGCTAACTTTGTAGTTACTATCAACTTCTCAGTTAGTTTAGAAATTTTATATTATTATAATGGCATTCAGATATCTGTAGATGCTAATTAAGAGCACATTATTAGTATTATTAATTTAATTATAGAACTTTTCTGTTAATAAAAACAATATAGTTGTGTATTCATTTTGATAGTTACTTTTACTGTTTTTCACCTGTGAGCCAAAGTTTGAGGCCAGCACATTGAGGGATAGTTGTAATGGATAATTGATCAGTAGACGTGACCTAGCTCTGGGGTAACAGGGTTACCATGGATGTCATTGCACTTAGGCTTAGTTAGTCTCTCATCTGCCTTTCTAAAGTTAGGAGTTTGGACAGTATGAGCTCTTTGAAGCTTCTAGTTCTAAAGTTCTCTGTTCTGTTAGGTCTGTTTTTATAACACTTGTCAAATAATTTTTTAATTGTCATCATTTACCTTCTATGATTAATGTATATAAATCTTGGCAAGTTAGATATAAACTAATATTATTTGCTTAGCAAAGCTTTATAATGAAATACAAAGTCATAATACACTAAACTATTGAATCTGAACGGTAAGAATTTACCTTACTAATTGGAAAATTACTGTTTTCTGTTTTAGGTATTTTATATGCATTACCTAAATCTGAACGAAAACTACAAAATTCCATTCAGGATTTGTGTGTTACATGGTGGGAGAAGGGCCTGCTTGCCAAAGAAGACATGGGAAAGACAGCTTTTGTCATGTTACTAAGGAAGAGTCTTGAGACTAAGACAGTATGTTTACTTTCTTTTTTTTTTTTAAATCAATATTTTTTATTTTAATATTGTGGGGTACAGTTAAGGGTTAGGTATGCAAATATGCTTCATTCAGGCACCCTTGTTGATAAGGGGTGTCTCCCCATCCCCAGACAAATATTGACTACTGTTAATCCCACTCCCCTTTCCCTCCCTCACCCCCATAGTTTTCCACCACTGTCAATTCTTTTCTTATAGTATTACGATAGATATTCAAGGTCCACTAATGAGTGAGAACATGTGATACTCAGATCTTTTCTTTTCTTTTTCTTTTTTTTGAGTTGGAGTCCGCTCCATTACCCAGGCTAGAGTGTAGTATCACGCTCACGGCCATCCCAGCGTTGACCTGCTGGGCTCAGGTGATTCTTCTGCCTCAGCTTTCCAAGTAGCCAGAAATACAGGCACGTGCTCCCATGCCTGGCTAGTTTTTTGATTTATTATAGAGATGAGGTCTCGCCACATTGCCCAGGCTGTTCTCGAATCCATGGGCTCAGGTATTCCGCTCACCCCGGCCTATCAAAGTGCTGGGATTACAGTCTTGAGCCACTGTACCTGGCCATATTTACTTTCTTAAACACATACTTCATGTAAAAAGGAATTATATTTGATTGGAAGGAGCTTAACCACAGAAGCTTCTCAATTTGGGGATTTTTAAAAAAACTGTAAGATATTCAGAAGTCTAAGGTGATGCAGTGGCTCCCTGCTGTGATGGAATGCTAGGCCTTCTCCCCCATTTTCTTCAGTATTTGGCTTCTGTCCTTCCTCTTGGCTCTTTATGGTTGCAAGGTAGCTGCTCCACACCATTGTCATGTCTGCCTTCCAAGCAGGAAAACAAAGCAGGGTAACTAGGAGGGCCAGCTGTCATCCATGGCCACCTCTGTTGGAAGATGGAATTTGTAAAGGGATATGTTGCTATCCTTAACTAAATTGGAGATATTGTCAATAGCAGAGGAGAGCTGAGCTCCTGAGATGGGTAACAAGTGATACTTGCCAGTGTGCATGTAGCCCTTGAGAGACAGGCTTGCATCATGCTGGGGCAAGGACTAGACAGGGAGGACAGAAAGCAGGCATGATGAGGGGTTTTTTCTTTTTTGAGTTGGAGTCTCACTCTGTCGCCCAGACTGGAGTGCAGTGGCCGATCCCAGCCACCACAGCCTCGGCCTTCTGGGTTTTGGCGATCCTTCCGCCTCAGCCTTCCAAGTATCTGGAACTACAGGCACGTGCTACCATGCCTGGCTAGTTTTTGATTTATTGTAGAGATGAGGTCTCGCCAAGTTGCCCAGGCATGTCTCGAACCCACGGGCTCAGGCAATCCACTCACTTCAGCCTCCCAAAGGCACAGTATTACAGGCTGAGCCACCGAGCCCAGCTGATGAGGAGTTATTATTGGGTTTTTTTTTTTCACTCAGTGGTATAGTTCTAAGGAAGTGGAGGCTGGGCCAAGGGAGAGCATATTTGAAGGTTGGTTATAACTTGGGCTATTTCTCATACCTTAATCTTTGATATACAACTCAAAAAATTTTTTAAAGTAGCATTTCTTTTCCCAAATCAAGAAAACAACAGATACTTATGCATATTTGTCTTAGAATGTTGTGCAAGTAAAAATTAAAATCATCCATAATTCCACCACCCAGGTGATAGTTATTATTTTAAGGATTTTGAGAATTTTTTTATTCTCCTGTATGCTACTTCCCTATGATAGATTCCTAAAATGTCAGTGTGTATAAACTTGAAGATTCTTTTTTTTTTATTAAATCAATTATACACATATTTTTTATTATAAAGGTTTAGGGTACAATTCAGGGTTAGGTATACAAACATTGATTATGCAGGTATACTTGTTGATGAAGTATGCCCCTCCCTCCCCTAGCAGTTTCCCTCAAATGCCAATCCCACCCCCCTTCCC